>NC_079218.1:9045810-9258310 GCF_029633865.1 Lampris incognitus
ACTCAAATAGACAAGAACACTTAAAGCAGTTTCCCACACCAAGTTTCTTATTTTACTTCAAAATGCCCTTTTTAAGATGAAATAACTCAGCTAGATAACTCCAGTGTCGTGCACCTCTTACTGATGTTACGGGGCTTTTCGAGAGTGGAGTGGGCGATTTACAAACCGCCGGCGTACTCAGGTCCTCTACCGTCTGACTTGTGGTACAATGACATTTCTTAGAAGTTGCATGAAATGAAAAATACATTTTCATTCTTGTTGTCTCCTTTACTTGGGACTTAATTTACATCTATTTAACACTACGGCTGGCAGTCAAATAAAACTTCATCCCCTCACAAAATCCCACCCCGCCGTTATGTTTCAATCAGATATATCGGCTCTGACAACTGTTTCTTGAGACCTTTAGCAGCTCAACAGGCTGTTTCATTCTCCGTTCCTTCAGTCTTTGACTATCCACACTACTGTGCTAAACAGGCTATGTCTAGAGACACAATGTTAATTTAGAACATTATTATGCTATGACGGTATGACTGGAAGTGTAATAAGGCCCTATTTAGAGCTTTCATTAACATGTGGCGTGTCTAAATTTACATACATCGATAAGCAGGTGAGGTCAGAAATCTTAAGGAAAACTGAGCATGCACCTGATCCCATGCAGTTTGCTTATAGGCCACACAGAGGAGTAGAAGATGCCGCAGTCACTTCGTTTAACTTACTTTTTAAACACTTGGTGGGGAAGTGGGTCTCATGCCAGACTTCTATTTGTCGATTTTTTCCTCTGGTTTTAACACAATTCAGCCCCATATTTAAACCAGCAAGCTTTTAGAAGAGTCTGACTTAAGTAACAATCTTGTGGGCTGGATTCTTGACTTTTTATTTAACTAATAAGACAAAAAGAATGAGGGTAAGCGGAATTCTATCTGACCAAGTTTGCTCTTCCGCTGGCTCCCTACAAGGATGTGTGCTATCACCCCTATTATTTATCCTCTACATAAAGATGTGCCACAGCAGGTGCGAAAATAGGACCATTTTAAAAGTATGCCGATGACTCTGTTATTGTTGGTCAGGCTCCAGGACAATGAGACTAGCCACGGCATGGTCATTGGCAAATCTGTGAAGTGGTGTGAGGAGTCCTATCTTCAATTAAACATATCTAAAACCAAAGACAGGGTCAGACAGTGGAAGGTGTGCAATCTTATAAATATCTTAGGGCAATTATCGACTATAAACTGAACTTTGAGGCAACTTGTGAAGCCCAAAGAAAGTTGAATCAGTTCATCTGGACACAATGTTTATTGACAGATATGTTTCATCACCCTTCTAAGTGACCTCGTCAGTCTAAACTGACTGCAGGTATCCCAACCCTTATAAACAATACAGTGGCATAACAACTGAAACCAACGATCAGTTTCATGTGCAAATATGCATGACCATTAACTAGAGTTTCAATGGCCATGTGTACTATTCACAGAGGATTTGGGAAAGTTGTCAATCACAGCACTGTAAGATGGCGACAGATGTACTCTTAGCCCCCCCCCCCGGTCCAGGGATGGTCATTCCCTCTTCATAACGATGGTCTCTTTGACTCCTCGTTCAAACCAGCGTTCCTCCCCTATCAAGGACATCCTTGATAGGCCTGTAAATGGGTGTAGACTGTGGAGTCCTGGCCTGAAGCGTTAGCTTTTCTGTGTTGTGCCATCCTCTTGGCCAGCATCTGTTTAGTTTCCCCAATGTACAAGTCACGGCAATCCTGGCACTTAACAACGTACACTATATTGCTCTGTTTGTGCTGGAGGACCCGATCCTTGGGGTGGAGCAATTTCTAGCGCAGTGTGTTTTGGGGTTTGAAAGCAACCGAAACACGGTGTTTTGAAAATACATGTCTCAGCTTTTTCAACACTCCCACCACATATGGAATCATCACTGGTGATTCAGCTGCTTAGGCAGCTGTTGTCCTTCTCTTCTCTTCGATCAGCTGGTGCACTGTTTGGGCGTCTTCCTGGCTTTGACAAACACCCAGTTAGGATAACCACAATTAACCAGGGCCTGTTTAATGTGGGATTTCTCCCCTTCCCCAGCTGCTGTGTCAGTGGGGACGTTGTCAGCTTGGTGGTGCAGCGTCCTGATGACTCCTAGTTTGTGCTCCAGTAGATGATGAGAGTCAAACCTTAAGTACTGATCAGTATGTGTTGATTTATGGTAAACATCAACAATCAACTGTCCCCCATCACCAATTGTAATTTCACAGTGTAAGAACGCTAACCTGTCATTTTTCACATCCTCCCTGGTGAACTTGATGTGGTTGTCCACAGAGTTAATGTGGTCAGTGAAACGTGGTAGATCCTGAGATTTAATTTTAACCCAGGTGTTGTCCACAAATCTGAACCCATGGCTAGGTGGTGTCCCTGGATAGGACACCAGAGCCCTCTTTTCCACTTCCTCCATATACAAGTTGGCCACTACAGGTGAGACTGGGGAACCCATAGCACACCCATGCCTCTGCTTATAGTACTGCCCCCTGTATGTGAAGTATGTGGACTGAAGACACAGTTTCAGGAGCAGACACACTTGGTCAGTGTTAAGGGTGGTTCTATTGCTAAGGGTGGGGTCGTTTTGTTTTTCATATGGACTACCTCCACTGCTTCATCAACAGAAACGCACGACTTAACGTAGGAAACCACTGTTTCATTGTCTATAAGGGTGGGGATACCTGCAGTCAGTTTAGACTAAAGAGGTGACTTAGATGAGTGATGAGACGTTTCTGTCAATAAATGTCCAGATCAACCGATTCAACGTTCTCCGATTTTCTTACCATGATTACTGAGCATGCATAAAGACAAATTGTGAAGCCATGTGCAAAAACGGACACCAGCGTTTGTTTTGTTTGAGGAAACTGTCTTATTTCCACATTGACAAAACCATGATGAACTTATTCCATCACGCATTTATTGAGACGATTTTTATCTTTTTCTTTGGTGTCATGGTTTGGAAACCTATCTGTAAAGCACAGCAACGCTCTGAATCAGGTTGCTGAATGACCTAGTAGGCTGACTAGTGTGTCACAGCTTATGTACACCCGACAGTTACAGCGGATAACCAGCTCCGTTTTAAAATGACGACACCCACCCTTTGCACAGCGAATTTCAGCTTCTTCTTTCTGGACGGAGGTTTATAGTCCCAGGGTGTAGAACAAAGCGATATAAAAATAGTTTTGTTCCAGCAGCCATTTCTCTGATGAACAAGTTATAGCAACTTTGCACTTTTATCATGTTTGTCTGTTGCCTGTGTTGTTTGTAAAATGTGTCAAGATGGATGCCTTGTCTTACTGCAAACCAAAAGGGTACAAATAAAGAAACCTGAACCTATAAACACATTTCATCAACACAATTAAAAATGCATCTTTTTGCTACTTCGAAAGCCGATTGCCTTTTCTCTCTCAAAGGCTCTATTTACACTTGCTATTAAAATGTGTCTTGAGCAAATGAATAGCATATCTGACCGTGTCTAACCGCATAAAAATCCAAGTGTCAACACACTTACGTATAGTGTAGGTTATTGTACTGTAGGTCTGCTTAGTGCTGAAAGTAGTAAGAGAATATTATATATTATATGAAGTCTGACAGGACGCGGAAGCGGGGGCAGGCTAAGCTAGCCCATGCAGACTGGCAGTTCCGTCTGGTGGTGGCCTCGCCTGGCATTGACTGTGGTGTTTTTGGTGTCGTGTGGAGTGCGGGGGGAGATGTCGAGGGTGTCTGGAGAGCTGGCGTTGGATCGGCTGGGGGAGCCTGGTCTGCTGCATAAGGTGGGCCCAAGGATCTTGGCACCTGCCTAGAGCTGCGCCCAAGGAGGAAGCACCAAGGGCAGTCTGACAGGACGTAGAAGCAGGGCGGGCTAAGCTACCTGCTAGCCCATGCAGACCGGCAGTTCCGACAGTCATCCTGGCTGGCATTCGATCCCTTGGACAGTCATTTGTATTTATTTATTCATTTTTTTAGTTTGGATATATGTGTTAGTATGTTCTTGAAGTTCTTGTAGTTTTTGGATATGTGTTTTTGTCTTTGTGTTGCACTGCTGTGGGCTGGGGGAAATGATATTTCATTTCATGAACTTCCGTACATGAAATGAAATGAAATGACAAATAAGGTGTTCCTGATTCCTGATTTTCGACCAGTGACATCACTGGGAGACACTGTTGTGAGTGTTGTCCCTGCAACATATACAGTCTATATAGAGACAATGTTGAAAATCGTCATTGTTTGACTTTCATACTTCATAAAGTGCATCTTGGATGCACCAGTGATGTAGCAAATAACATTTCTGGTGTATTGTGAAACAGCCTTCTCAGCTTCTTTGGACTATTTGAAACTCACATTGCACCGACAGGTGGGCAGAGGCAGTCGGGGGTCGGCCCAGGCTGTTACTCGGGCTGCAGGTGTATTTTCCAGCATCCTCAGGCTTGACCTGAGCGATGATGAGGGATCCATCGATGAGAATACTGACTCTGCGCTTGAGGTCACTGTGAATGGGGAATGAGGAAAAAAAGGGGGGAAGAGTTAATGGTGTAAGAAGACAAGTTTAATGGGTTTTGCAGAGCTGTAGGTATGATGGACCTCACTGTCAGCACGTCTGAAACCTAATCTCAAGGTTGAGTTAAAAAAAAGAACACCACTTAGCAAAATGAAGTGTATTAAAATCTTCTGCGGAGGATTTAGTTAGTGAAGCAATGTGTGATCACATTATGTTACAACAGGCCTATAGGATATATTTGACATAATGGGACGTAAAGGATGTTATCCAAAAGTCTCAACGTAAAATAGTGTAGTATAATTAACCTATAGGAATAACATTAATAAGAGGCCTTTCCATCCACTTATTCTGAAGAACTCTGTATTAAATAATTTGCATTTTAAATGCTTTCTGCTTCATATGAAAGAGGATTTTTAATCTATTAAGCACAATCAACAGATCGATGGTCATTTTAGAAATCCTCATATTTCGCATATGCAATTAATGTAACAGCGCTTTACAGGCTCACTTCTGAAAGTGTTAACTGATAAATTCAGCCACCAAAAGGAACAAGATATAGCTGGGCGTCCATATGTTCTAGAGGGGAAAAAATGGTCCTCTACTTCTTCGTTATATTTGGGAAAGAATGATAAATTGATGCATTATGCAAGATTTTTTTTTTGGGGGGGGGGGGGTTCCCTCGTTTTATCCGGCCAATTACCCCACTCTCCGAGCTGTCCAGGTCGCTGGTCCAACTCCTCTGCCGATCCGTGGAGGGCTGCAGACTACCACATATCTCCTTCCAATACATGTGGAGTCACCAGCCGTAGTGGGAGGATCACGCTATTCCCGTCCCGAACAGACACCTCGACCAACCAGAGGAGGCGCTAGTGCAGCAACCAGGACACATACCCACATCCGGCTTCCCACCCGCACATACGGCCAATTGTGTCTGTAGGGACGCCCGACCAAGCCGCAGCTAACAAGGGGATTCGAACTGCCGATCCCTGTGTTGCTAGGCAATGGAATAGACCGCCACCCGGACACCCTGACACAAGGCTTTTATTGGGCCTACTACTGTATATTTTCACAATGATGAATTTCCTTTGCTTAAAACCTTGATTTGTTGGTTCGGGCAACATACAGATTAGGCTTTGCACGCCTCTTCAGCCATGACTCCTGGCAAACTGTACTTGAAAAGATTGGTGTAATAGGTAGTAGACAAAGCTGTGAATCTGATGAAGACTTTTAAGATTTAAGCTCTTAACCAAACAAACAAACAAACAAACAAACAAACAAACAAACAAACAAACAAACATCGACAAATTTCTGTCTCACAATACTCTTTTTCTTGTGTCCTAACAACCTATTTTTTTCCCCCAATTGTAATTGGCCAATCACCCTTCTCTTCGGAGCCGTCCCGGTCGCTGCTCTGCCCCCTCTGCCGATCCGGGAAGGGCTGCAGACTACCACATGCCTCCTCCAATACATGTGGAGTCGCCAGCTGCTTCTTTTCACCTGGCAGTGAGGAGTTTCACCAGGGGGATGTAGCGCGTGCGAGAATCACACTATTCCCCCCAGTTCCCCCTTCCTCCTGAACAGGGACCCTGACTGACCAGAGGAAGTGCTAGTGCAGTGATCAGGACACAAACCCACATCTGGCTGTCAAGTTATTTCTATATCATGACAGTATCACATGTCAATGGTAGCTCAAGTAACTTGGCTACAACTACTAACGTTGGAGTTTAATTGATTTTGGTCTCTAAATTGGTCTTTGGTCTCTACACAAAACTGAGGTAAATTACTTCTGAATGCAAACCTGTGACCAAATGAGTTGACCAAACGAATTTCATGTACTGGACGTTTTGAACAATTCAAATTTTCCAGGTTAAGATAACCATTTTTAATTTCCTGTTTATTTCACCAAAACCAAAAAAAAAAAAGGGGGGGGGTTAAATCAGTTTATATTTCATACACATGCTGTAGTGAATCTGGATGTATGAATGGGTAGACTGTCCACTATAACGCACAGGGCGAAGACAAACAACCGTTGACTTATTGATTTACTGACAAAAGAATGGTAAATTTCCTTATTTCCGAGTCCCATGTTAAACTCAAAATGTCTCTTCCATAACCTGAGATGTAACTGGGCTATCTTCTGAAGAGCATTAGAATTCTAAATGGTACGTCCATAATAAGCTCGTGTAGCCACAGCAAACGTATGGCAATATTTAAAAAACTTAAATATATGAATTTACTCATCAAGCAAGCACACAAACACACACGCACGCACGCACGCACGCACACACAACTTGAATGTTAAAAAGTTGATATTGAACATATTCACATTCACTAAAAATAAAAAATTCTCTGCTCCTGTCAGTGAGCTATGGCCAGAACATATCTTGCAGAAAGTACAACTGTAGGTTCAGTTTTGTTTTGACTAAAAAAAAAAACACATACCCACATTGGTATACGGTGCTGCATACAGTCTCTGGCTGAACTCAGCTGCTTGACAAATGAAAAGCTGCACCCTCCATCCATTCCTTCACCTGTGCTTTATTTCTTTATTTGGAGGCGAGGGAGGAATGTGATGAGTTTTGTGGCGGTCCTGAGATTTCACTCGGCCTACTGGGGGGTCGGTCGTCGATAATAATGAAGGAAATGGTCTTTTTTCTTTTTAGCTCCTAAATATAAAAGCTTAAGTGATGCTCATTTTATTTTCATTCATGCAAAAAAAAAAAACCTGAATCACAATCAGAATTAACTTTATCGGCCAAGTGTGCCTATGCACATGAGGAATTCGACTACACAGCAGCTTCTGGCACTTGCAGACATCACTCGCATGAAAACATGAAAAAAAGAAAACAAACACAAAAGAAAAAATCAGAAGAAATGAATGCAGCAACAACAGGACACTGGAGGCAAAGCAGTATGCACACCAGGTATGTCGCTACTATACAGAATTTTGTATCGCTGAGTAATCAACAACCTATGCCCATATATTAAATCATATTGCTTATACATTATATTGCCAATATATACTATACCATATACCATAACACTACTCCACAACCCAGCATAGCCATACACAATGCCATATACCCCCACTATATTGTACTATATTATCTTATGTACCATAAGTATACACTATGTATATTCACCTACCATCCACCTCACAACTACCCATCATATTATATAGCCAAGTTACAACCACAATAATCACAGCAATAATTGTAACCAGTATACAGCTGTTGTATGTGTACTTACAATTGTACATTTGTACTGCTCAAGCATTTGTATTGCACATCTGGTGTAAAGAGGTAGCGCACATTGTAACGAACACGGATGAATAGACTCGCTAGCCCTTGGCTAACAGGTCAGACCCTTTAGTCGATTGGTTAACGTAGCTGCCTGTGGTGCGGGAGACTGGGGTTCGCATCCTGGCTGTGGCGGTTCCCAGCTGCCCCCCCCCCCAAAATTCACTTTATTGGTATCAGGAGTAGGATTGTGGTCCTTACAACATCGTAGATATGTAGGTGAGACATCTTGACCAGAGGGGGTTGTTTACAAAGTGTCATATTTACATAATAAATGTCCATTATTGCACCAGGCTGTTAAGCTCATGAAAGAGATGGCCTGTGGGGAAAAAAAACTGTTCCTATGTATGGTGGTTTTGGTGCACATTGCTCTGTAACACTTGCCAGAGGGTAGGAGTTCAAACAGACTGTGACCTGGGTGTGTGTGTGTGTGTGTGTGTGGGGGGGGGTCTGTGCTGATTCTGCCCATCTGTTTCCGGGTTCTAGAGGTGTACAAGTCCTGCAGGGTGGGCAGGGTAGCTGCTCCAAACCAGACTGTGACGGTTGTGCACAAGACAGATTCAATGTCTGTTGTGAAGAACTGGCTCAAAAGCTCCTGCGGCAGACCAAATTTCCTCAATTGCCACAGAAAGAACATCCTCTGCTGGGCCTTTTTGAGGATGGAGTTGATGTTGGTCTCCCACTTCAGGTCTTTGGAAATGGTAGTTCCCAAAAACTTGAAGGTCTCCATGATTGACACAGAGCCGCTGGATATAGTGAGGGGGGGGGCAGTGCTGAGGGGTGTCTCCTAAAGTCCACTGTCACCTCCACAGTCTTGAGTATGTTCATCTCCAAGTTGTTCTGACAACACCAGAGCACCAGCCGCTCAACCTCACATCAATATGCAGACTTGTCACCAAGTCTGCATATTGATGGTAAGAGGTGCAGTCATTGGTGTAGAGCGAGAAGAGCAGTGGGGAGAGGACATATCCTTGGGGGGCACTAGTGCTGACTGTCCGTATACCAGAAGTGACTTCCCCCGGCCTTACCTGCTGTTTCCTGCCTGTCAGAAAGCTGGTGATCCACTACCAGTAGCACTTTGTTAAATCTAGTATCGTAAAAAAGTGAGCAGAGTCCAGCTGGTCCAGGAGTTCGTCGACCTGCAGCATTGGACAGGCATCAAACTTTGATGTTATTCACCTTGTGGTAGTCCACAAGGTGAATGGTTGATATTGATTAATTGACCTCGAACTACAAATTTTCAAGTATGTGAAACTTTGGACAGCCCTCCATTATATTCTTGGGAGTGGGCTGGGAAATCCAGCTTTGAATACGTTAGCTGGCCTGATGAATGAGGCAACAACACAAGCTGTGGTGGTTACCTGAAGGAAGAGCTGGCAGAAATGGCAAGGGAGAGAGATCCACAGTAGCTGGTTTACAGAGGGCAGCAGAAACTTAAATTAATATTCACTTTTACATCTACATTTACACATTTGGCAGATGCTTTTATCCAAAGCAACTTATGAGAGTCAGCAAGTAGCACAAAGATTCAAGTGTTTACCGGCTGACATCAGTGGTACATAGCAGTCAAATCATAGTAGTGCTTTATGAAGTAGTGGTAGCAGAAGATTTGCTGTGAAGCAATAATCACAGCTTAGAGTGCATTTCAAATTGAGAGCATTGAATGACGGTCTGTCTTGGAAAAATCAAGTAAAAAAACCAAACTATGAATAATCCAGATAGATAAAACTGCAGTGATTGTGGCCACCCCAAAGCTTGAAACAAAAAAGCAGGTGAGGACATTCTAGGGACAGGCCGGCTATTATAGACGGTTCATCCCTCCTTTGCGGATCTGACAAGTCCCCTCACCTGAACTGCCTCATATCAAGACCAATGGATAGAGAGCAGTGCCGGGTGGCATTTGAGAGGGTTACTCTCCCTTTTGTCTTGCAGACCGACATGTCGGACATGGGGCTGTGGGTCGTTTTGTCGCAGGCGTTTTGTCGATCACCTAGTGCTCTACTGAAGTACAGCGCTGTAGAAAAGGAGTGCCTGCCATCAGATCGGTGGTCGGTGCCCTCCACTTCTACCTCCTGGGCGCTCATTCACCCTCTGTTCAGACCATGACCCGCTCAGTGGCTCCACTACATTAAAGAGGCCAACGCGCAGATCACCCATTGGTATCTGGCGTTACAGCCACTTAAGTTCAAGGTAGTCCATAGGTCGGGGACGCAGATGGTCGTGGCAAATTTCTTCTCTCGCTCCGGGGGGTGTTGTTGGCTTTCGTTCGGATGTAACCCCAGCCTAAGTCAGGCGGTGGGGGTAGTGGGGTGTGATTTAGCCTCAGCTGCAAATGGAGAGTGAGGGGGCATGGGTTGCAGGCAAGCTGACGTGCGATAGCGAGCCTGATTGATTATCAGCCTCAGGTGTGCCAACTAACAAAATGCATTCTATATTCCGCAGTGAGGCTGGGTCCCGGACTGACAAACCAACACTGACAAACACGGTGAAACACAGGATGAAGAGAAAGGAGTCTCCAGAGAACTGGACAGAGATGAGGAAGAGAAAGGAGTCTCCAAACGCCGCTGAGCACTGGCCAGTGCAGAGTGCGCAATAGACATTTTAAACTGTAACGGTGTAACAGTAAATGGCTCATTAAAGCAAGCTTGTGTTTCCACCAAAACTGTGTCGTCCTCCATCTAGAACCCTGCTGCCAACAGCTTTGCCACATAGGCCTGAGAGAGGAAACATTTCAGGCCTTTCTTGAAGGTAGTAACAGAATTAGAGTTTGTCCCACCATTTTGGGGCCACATGAGAGAAAAGTCTGGATCTAGAGCTTGTCGCCTGGGTCAGAGGGCACAGGTAATAGCATACTAGAGGTAGAACAAAGAGGGCGAGCAGGAGTGTACATGTCAATATGGGTTTGCAGGTAAGTCCATGCAGTTCCTTGAACTATCAACAGCAAGGTTTTGAAGTTCATGCAGTCAACTAGAGGTAGCCAATGCAAGAACAAAAAGGGGTTCATGTGCACATTTCAGCAGGGCGAAAACCAATATGTGGCATCAACACATACACATGCACGTACAAATATACGCAAATAAACATACAGCACAACCTATCTCTGCTGGTACCACGGCCTTAGAGGTAACGCAGCAGCTGCTAGATGAACTGAATCCCTGGCAGCGTTTGCCAACAGGGGAAGAAATGCTTCCACGTTCCACGTTCGCCAGCTGCAGCAGTGAGTCTTCCTGGTTGAGTCATCTGCATTTTTTTCCTGGCTGCCTCTTTAGATGTTAATAAAAAGGGCTGTCTGTGGGGGATGAGCCCTTGCAGCTCTGTGATATATTCAGGTATTTCCCTATGGAGCTATAAATATATCCTCCTTTTGTGCTATGTCTACTGTTGATGAATCATTATCAAGACAATGCAAAAGGTTCCGCTTTGAAGGTAATCTTACATAAGCAGTTAGGTTCACAAGTCTGGACTTTAAATAACAAAACTAGGAATCTTTTTCATATTGGCGACACTTACTACTACTTTCTGCAATTAAAAAAGAGAAAGAATGAAGCCGTAAAGTGAATAGTAAAATATAGAGCAATTCAAATCAAAATTTGGATCAAAAACACAAAGATTTGGGGCGTCCGGGTAGCGGAGTGGTCTATTCCATTGCCTACCAACATGGGGATCGCCGGTTCAAATCCCCGCGTTACCTCCGGTTTGGTCAGGCGTCCCTACAGACACAATTGGCCGTGTCTGCGGGTGGGAAGCCGGATGTGGGGTATGTGTCCTGTTCGCTGCACTAGGGCCTCCTCTGGTTGGTCGGGGCACCTGTTGGGGGGGGAATAGTGTGATCCTCCCACATGCTACATCCCCCTGGTGAAACGCCCCACTGTCAGGTGAAAAGAAGCGGCTGGCGACTCCACATGTATCGGAGGAGGCATGTGGTAGTCTGCAGCCCAGCCCTCCCCGGATCGGCAGAGGGGGTGGAGCAGTGATCGGGACGGCTCGGAAGCGTTGGGTAATTGGCTAGATACAATACAATTGGGGGGAAAGGGGAGGGGGAACCCCCCCCCCCCCAAAAAAAAGATTTTCTGTCTCCCTGTGAGAGGCGACTGGCTGAGAGAACGTCAACTGGTTTACTGTTTAATATTAAAATACTGGGACATGACTCTTCCTTGGAGTCATCTGATAACTTCACTCTTCAAACACTTAATTCCACAGTGGGGGGGCATTTTTCTAATTCTCTAAATCTCGTTTCAGAATAAAAATCTCCAAGGTTTTACATTCATATGAGGTTAAATGTTGTGAAAATGCAACTCATGTTTAATACAGTAGCATGGCTATGTATCCGATCGTTCAAGCGCCTCAAATTGAGTAACTCTAACATGGGTTTGTGGTAGTTGGGTGTGGTTTCGCCTCGGCTGCAGGAGAAGAGAGAGGGGGCGTAGGTCGCAGGAGAGCAGACGTGATAGCGAGGCCGGTTAGTGATCAGCCTCAGGCATGTCAAATAACTAACCTGTCCTTTTATATACAGTAGTCAAACCGGGTCCTGAGCTGACACGCCGACACGTCTACCTGAGCGAACATGGTGAACAGAGAGAGAGAAATGAGAAGAGACAGAGAGAAGGTGCCAAACAACGCTGCGCACCGGCCCGTGCAGCGTCCGAGAAGAGATTCACTGTAAATACCGTACAAAAAGGAACGCTGTGTTTTCGCTAATCTGGGTCCATCCTCGATCTCTGAGCCCTCCCAGTGGCTGAGGGTTCATTATGCAGTACACTGTGCAGTACATTTGCATGTGGGGGTTTGCTGCATCCTTGCCTTCTCTTCAAAAACAATGCGTCGAAGCATGTATTGATGCAATGCGATGTATAAGAAATGTTCAATGTAAACCGAGCCCAGCTGCATGTTGTGGCGACGGGGCAATTTGAAGGGAAGCAAAACGAACAGGTGCATCGGCTCTTTCCAAACAGCTTCTGACCATTAACAGAGGAAATGTCCCAGACTGTAACCCCAGGGGCAGATGTGTCTGATGGCAGGCATTTCTGAGAATCCATAGAGGATGAATCCCCCCAATATACACACACAATATACAGACAGCACTGCACATCCAGCACTCAACAGAAGGTGGTCCAGAATGCAGTTTGATGCAGAGATGTTATAAACCGTTGGAATTCATGACATTGTGTCCACCAGGCAACGTCACTGGTGGACAATCCGTCAACGTGAAAAAAATGCTTCCTGGTTTCCTGACAGGTTCAGAAAATGTGAAAAACACTAAATCATGCAGCTGTATGCAACGTTGTAATTCTCAGTTTTTATACAGCTGAATGTAGCATTCATAGTCGCGTTTTCTTAAACAACGATGCCTATCGGAAAACCAGGAAGTACGTTTTCATAGTCACGCACTGCCTGCCTATGATGTCACTGACAGACACAATTTCAGCAGCGTTTAAGACTCACAGAAGACTGCACAGTATCGCTGCTGTTAACGGATACACACACACACATAAATAGACAGGGGTCTACCACACCACAAGACCCAAGATGCAGGCTGTGCAAAGACGCCCCTGAGACAGTCGAGCACTTAGTAGCAGGGTGTAAGATGCTAGCTGGGAAAGCGTACACTGAAAGGCATAACCAAGTGGCTGGGATAGTGTACAGGAACATCTGTACTGAATACAGACTGGAAGTCCCCAAGTCCAAATGGGAGACCGCCAAAGTGGTTGAGAATGGCAGAGCTATGATCCTGTGGGACTTCCAAGTTCCACACTGACAAGCAGGCGCTGGCTAACCAACCAGACATTGTGGTGGTCGACAAGGAACAGAAGACAGCAGTAGTGATCGATGTAGCGATCCTGAGCAATGGCAACATCAGGAAGAAAGATCATGAGAAGCTCCAGAAACACCAAAGTAGTCCCAGTCGTGATAGGAGCACTAGGGGCTATGACCCCCAAACTGGGAGAGTGGCTCCAGCACATTCCAGAACATCTGAGGTCTCTGTCCAGAAGAGTGCAGTCCTAGGAACAGCTAAGATACTGCGCAGAACCCTCAAACTCCCAGGCCTCTGGTAGAGGACCCGAGCTTGGGGAAGACACACACCACCCAAAAAAGGGCAAGAGGGAGATTTATTGGGGTTTATATATATATATATATAGATATCCATCCATCCATTATCCAAAACACTTATGCTGCTGTCGGGGTCGTGGGGATGCTGTAGCCTATCCCAGCAGTCATTGGGCGGCAGGCAAGGAGACACCCTGGACAGGCCGCCAGGCCATCACAGCGCCCACACACAAACACACACACACACACACACACACACACACACACACACACACACACACACACACACACACACACACACACACATATTGACACCTAGGAACAATTTAGTTTGGTCGATTCACCTGACCTACATGTCTTAGGACTGTGGGAGGAAAGTGGAGCACCCGGAGGAAACCCACACAGACACGAGGAAAACATGCAAACTCCACATAGGTGTGTGTGTGTGTGTATATATATATATATATATATATATATATATATATATAGCATTTTTTTTCTGGAAACCATCAATGATGTCAATCACACTGGCAGCTATTGAGTGCGTGACGCACGAAACAAGCTTGTACTGAAATGCATTAGTTTTTTCCTACATCTATCTTTATGTGTATATATATGTGTGACAGAGATAGCGAGAGAGAAAACTGTAAAAATGCTGATCCTGAAATATGAATTTGAGTTAATACATATATTTGTAGTGGATTTTGAGTCTAAAAGATATTTATCTCCACTTTTGTTTTTACTTCTTCTTTAACTTTTTCAGAAATTTGCAGACCACATAATGGTGCTAACAACCCACTTTCCATGGTGAGTTTTAAGTTTTAGTCACTCCAAGCTCTGTTGTTTCTTAGCTGTGACTCCAATGTGATTTCAACCTTCATCAAGTTAACTATACAAGATATTCTATCGGTTTTGCAAGTTGGCAGCCTCAGGCGGTGAAAGGTAATCATCAGCTCAGTTTCATACTGAAATAACCGGGCTCAGTAAAACTCATGCCAGCGAATGAAATTAGCATTCGGAGAATGTGAATTTCCAGTCGCTCAACAACACAACGCAGGACAGCGACTGACTGTGTATGGATGGGACTGTTCGTACAGACAGGTGAGGTGATATATGGCAGACAATAATGAACCCGAGCATAACTTTACTTCTTGAAGAAGACGTTGTCCTCCTCCCAGTACCAGGTGTAGGTCAGGTTCCTGGGGTAGGCCTCTGCCTGGCAGGTGAAGAAGGCGTCCTGCGAGATGTTCACTGTGATGTTCTCTGGGGGCGACACGATGAAGGGGGGGCCTGGTGAAGGGGGCAGAAGAGCAAACAAACTCATAAACAAGTGATAACCGACGAGAAACAACGCAGCAGTGGGATCGCATAGATGCTAAATGTAGTTAGCTAATCTCAACTGAAACTGAAGGGAACTCCAGCCAAATATAGATTTCATCCATCCATCCATTATCCTAACCGCTTATCCTGCCCTCAGGGTCGCAGGGATGCTGGAGCTTATCCCAGCAGTCATTGGGCAGCAGGCGGGGAGACACCCTGGACAGGCCACCAGCGCCATCACACAGGGCCCACATACACACACACACACACACACACACACACACACACACACACACACACACACACACACACACACACACACACACACATACACACACACACACACATTTGTACCTAGGGGCAAATCAGCATAGCTGATTCACCTGACCTACATGACTTTGGACTGTGGGAGGAAACTGGAGCACCCGGAGGAAACCCACGGGGAGAACATGCAAACTCCACAGAGGACGACCCGGGACGACCCCAAAAGTTGGACTACCCCGGGGCTCGAACCCAGGACCTTCTTGCCGTGATCCTATGGATTTAAAAAAAGAAAACTCTCAATGTCAGGAAATGACGAGTAATAGGGATACATAAGTATTTATAGTCTTTCAGGGGCAAGATCTGAGGTTTAAAATAATCATATTCCCAATGTTGTAGCACGCCATGGCTGCATTAATGCACCATTCCAGCCACTTGGCTTCATTCGAAAATTGCTTGGGAAAACACCTTGAATGTGCAATAAATCAGCAAGACCCGCTTTTAAGTAAGTCAGTGTTTCCACAAGATTAATAGATTATCTGGATGGATGATTTTACTGCCGCTAGCCGCTTTCTCGGCTGACTCTCAAAGTGTAAGAGTGTCCATTTTTCTCACAACGCACTTTTGATCGACAAAATGATGAGCAGAGTGACTACAATCATTATCACAGCATTTATCATAGTTAAATTAACCTTAGTGAGAGCTACTCTGCTCCATCTCCTCCTCTTTGATTAGAAAATTGAGGACCTTGTTAGTTTAACCTCCTCTCCAAAGGCAACTGGGCGGACCGGCAGGCATGAAACAAGAAGGAAACAACTCAAACAAGGAAGTCATTTTAACACAGTTGTACATGTATTTCGGTTGATGGATTATTCTCTCCTAACTGGATGACACAGAAACACCATAAATACTCCAAAAATCGGCTCCCATGTCTGTGAGGGGCCCAGTTAGCTTACGAGAAGTGGGGATGAATGTGCCGGTCAAAGCCATCGTATGCCAGCTCATTGATTATTAATAAAGGAGGATGGAGTTTGTTGACATGGTAACTAAGTAGTTCAAATACCAGCGAGCTCCTTTAGCATCTGATTGTTAATGCAAAGCAAATTTTATTTATTTATTTATTTTCACCCCCCCCCTTTTCTCCCCAATTGTTCCTGGCCAATCACCCCGCTCGCCGAGCCGTCCTGGTCACTGCTCCACTCCCTTCTGCCAATCCGGGGAGGGCTGCAGACTGCCACATGCTTCCTCTGATACATGTGGTGTCGCCAGCCACTTCTTTTCACCTGACAGTGAGGAGTTTCGCCAGGGGGATGTAGCACGTGGGAGGATCATACCATTCCCCCCAGTTCCCCCCTCCCCGCTGAACAAGTGCCCGACCGACCAGAGGAGGCGCTAGTGCAGCGACCAGGACACATACCCACATCCGGCTTCCCACCCACAGACATGGCCAATTATGTCTGTAGGGCCGCCCGACCAAGCCGGAGGGAACACAGGGATTCGAACTGCCGATCCCAGAGTTGGTAGGCAACGGGATTTTTTAAACAGAAGAGCAACCGTGCTCCTAACCCGACCACAAGATCTGGAATTCCCCAAAAGTGGATCACTCCCTTCTGGAGAAAAAAAAAAAACAAACCTCGGAAGGTTCTTATTTTTACATTTTAACATCAAATATTTCTAAAACAACTGTACTACAAGTTATTTAAGCTTTTCCTTTGGGGGAAACCACTCAATGGGTCGACGGAAAACACAAATGAGCTGACATTTACATTTCTGCCGATACAGCATTGTGTTAATGCCTGGTGTTGCCTTGTAAGACCTGTGGAAACACTTCTTAACCTCTGAATTTCACTTTGTAGGAAATTCCCCCTTTATTACCCTAAATCGGTCCGATTTGCTCATAAGCTTGTGTTTATAAACAGCCAAACATTAGCCAGTATTAAACTCAAGCCATGATTATCCTGATTAAAACATAACCGCCACTGCAAACTGTGAAGGCGGTTAAGTTAGGATGGTGGATGGGAATGTGATTCAGGTGTGCCGACACCTCATGTCACAACCGCAGTGATCTGTAAAACTGGTATCATACCTTTATTTTACCAGGAAGTCCCACTGAGATTAAGAGACCTGGCCAAGGTAGCAGCCATACAAAACCACAGCAGAAATGCACCATACAACATGACATATACATATACATACATACATACATACATACATACATACATACATACATACATACATATATATATATATATATATATATATATATATATATATATATATATATATATACATAAAATTCACAATAAAACAGAAAGACAGCTTTACAAACACAGTGGCCTCTCAAGAAAAACTACATGCCTCCATCGCCTCATTCTTTGTCCATTCCATCCATTATCCAAACCACTTATCCTGCTCTCAGGGTCGTGGGGTTGCTGGAGCCTATCCCAGCAGTCATTGGGCGGCAGGCCGGGAGACACCCTGGACAGGCCGCCAGGCCATCCCAGGGCAACAGAATACTAAGTATATCTCTGTGTGATGCCCTTAAATTCATTAATGCATATAAATGTTTCTAATTGCAGATCGTTTTGCAAATTATTCCATCATCAAGATGCCTAGTAGAACATTAAAAGACAACACTTGGAGGAGTGTAACTACCAGGGCTGAGACACAGAAGGGTACGGAGATAAGCTGGAGGTTTACCCAGTATCACTTTATCGATAAAAACATACTAGTGCTGTTTGTCTTCAGATGGTCAACGATGTCCAACCCACCAACTCATGAAGCATGCAATGGTGAGGGCGTCCGGGTAGCCTGACAGTCTATTCCGTTGCCTACCAACACGGGCATCACCAGTTCAAATCCCCGTGTTACCTCCGGCTTGGTCGGGCGGCCCTACAGACACAACTGTCCGTGTCTGCGGGTGAGAAGACGGATG
Organism: Lampris incognitus; assembly: GCF_029633865.1. Lineage (NCBI taxonomy): Eukaryota > Metazoa > Chordata > Actinopteri > Lampriformes > Lampridae > Lampris > Lampris incognitus. The sequence continues at coordinate 9,064,198 of NC_079218.1, forward strand.
TGGGTATGTATCCTGGTTGCTGCACTAGCGCCCCCTCTGGTCGGTTGGGGCAGCTGTTGGGGGGGAGGGGGAATAGCGTGATCCTCCCACGCGCTACGTCCCCCTGGCGAACCTCCTCACTGTCAGGTGAAAAAAGAAGCGGCTGGCGACTCCACATGTATGGGAGGAGGTATGTGGTAGTCTGCAGCCCTCCCCGGATCAGCAGAGGGGGGGTGGAGCAGCGACTGGGACGGCTCAGAAGAGGTGGGTAATTGGCCAAATACAATTGGTGAGGAAAAGGGGGGGGTACCCCCCCCCCGAAAAAAAAGAATGCAATGGTGAGTAAGGTACTTAGCCTTTGTAATGCAACATAAAGATGCACGGTCCACTGAATGCAGGCTCCATCTGAACCCTTACCATGTCAAGATGACTGCACGTATGAAAATGCTCAAGTTGCTTATTATTTCTCCTCTTCATTTGCTTTTTTTTTTCTATTATCCAAGGATGGATTTTGTTTGTTCAAATAAAACTATGAGAAAACACACAAAACTAAGTAAAATGCTAATCTGACTACGTTGGGAGGTAGCCTTCGGTGATCTTAACAAATGGCAGCGGCCACATGGGGCGTCGGTCAGCATGACATTGAGGACTCCACTCCTCAGACATTACCATATGTCACCAGAGAACCTCCCACTTGGCCCTGTCACATCTGATAGCAGCTACGACAAAGGAATTAACAACTGGGGCGGACTGAGCAGAGGTCGTGTGGACTGTGTGTTCACATTCGAAGACAGAAACACACACAGGGATTAACTCACAATGCACTTACTGAGGAGGGACACAAAAGACTTCCACAAGATGCATTTTGCACGGCATATTGCGTGTCGTCGCACGCCCGGGCTACGTCACGCTGCGATGGTTGCAAGTGAACCCTGTGGTGCCAGATGGACCCCGTCTCTTTGCGTGTGAACACATTTGTGTCATTACACTGTCCAAGACTTTCTATTGCTTTGCATCACATCCTACCTCCTGTCCTAATTGTACCTGCTAAATCCCTCTCCCCGGCTACTTACCACACTCTAGGTGGTTTGGGCTGCTGGGTTTATCCAGTAACACTGGCGTGTGTGCATGCGTGCAAGTGCTTGTGTGTGTGAGCATGCTTTTGCAGGTGCCTAAATTCATTAGGTTACGCCAGAGCTAATTACTGCCTGGGAAGAGCAGGCTGCTGTGTGAAACATCTCATTTGAACCCGTCTTGAATGTAGGAACCTCATGAATCGCGCAAAGTCTGTCAGGTGACCTGATTCAATTTTAACCAAATTCAGAGAAAAAAAGCTGTGTAATCACACCGGAGGATTACCCACATGTTAACAATACATGAGCTCACTTGCCCCCGCCTCACCATTAAAGAACACCTTCTGAAACAAGGCTAAATGAATAATGGTCAAAGACCACTTGATCAGACTTTGTTGCATTTGAGTGACCATAACTCTATCCACTGCTGAACTCTGACCCATAACATAACCTTAATGGTAAATGGATTGCATTGATATATATATTTTTTTTTTATCCCTGTAGGGAAATTCATGTAGTGACTTTCATTTTGCACGTTTTACACAGCACCTCTTCCTGCTCAATATTGCTGAGCTGGAAGCCAAAGTATCGCCATATAACAGAGGTCGCGGTTTGTTTGTTTTTTGCCACCTGCTCATCAGCGTTACCCTGCTCGCCGTCATCGGTATCCATGTTTTCCTTCTTTCTGGTCTGCACACAGCACACCGGATAGTCATGTGACCACAGACTGCACACGCTTCACTACCTAAACAGAGACTGGTCAGTTATCTCTCAATAGGCTCTGTGCATTACATCAAGGATCGGCTCCGAGCCCTTTCTTGTTTGCAATGGTGATGGACAGGTTGACGGACAAGATCAGGCAGGAGTCTCCATGGACGATGATGTTCGCGGATGACATTGTGATCTGTAGCGAGAGTAGGGTGCAGGTGGAGGAGAGCCTGGAGAGGTGGAGGTTTGCACTGGAGAGAAGAGGAATGAAAGTCAGTAGGAGCAAGACAGAATACCTATGTGTGAATGAGAGGGAGGACAGTGGAATGGTCAGGATGCAAGGAGTGGAGGTGACAAAGGCATTTGAGTTTAAATACTTGGGGTCAACTGTCCAAAGTAACGAGGGGTGCAGGAGAGAGGGGAAGAAGAGAGTGTAGGCAGGGTGGAGTGGGTGGAGAAGAGTGGCAGGAGTGATTTGCGACAGAAGGGTACCAGCAAGAGTTAAAGGGAAGGTTTACAAGATGGTAGTGAGACCAGCTATGTTATATGGTCTGGAGACAGTGGCACTGACGAAAAGACAGGAGGTGGAGGTGGAGGTGGCAGAGTTGAAGATGCTAAGATTTTCACTGGGAGTAACGAAGAAGGACAGGATTAGGTGCGATTATATTAGAGGGACCGCTCAGGTTGGGCGGTTTGGAGACAAAGCAAGAGAGGCAAGATTGAGATGGCTTGGACATGTGTGGAGGAGAGATGCTGAGTATATTGGGAGAAGGATGCTGAATATGGAGCTGCCAGGGAAGAGAAGAGGAAGGCCAAAGAGGAGGTTTATGGATGTGGTGAGGGAAGACATGCAGGTGGCTGGTGTGACAGAGGAAGATGCAGAGGACAGGAAGAAATGGAAACGGATGATCCGCTGGGGCGACCCCTAACGGGAGCATCCGAAAGTAGTAGTGGTAGTAGTACTAGGCTCTGTGCATTAATGTGGCGCTGCGGAACTTCCGGGTGTGTTTGTTTGCATAAGAACGTCCGGTACGACCGGAAGCTTGCGTCCCACTGAATCATTAGCTGCTAACTTATCTGTCCAAAATCTTAATTTCGTCCGAAAAATTAATTAATCAAACAGGGCAAAAAGGGGCATTCAAGTATCAACGCCGTGAATCAGGCTCCACTGAGCACTGTTGTGTACCACAGTGTGCAAATTTGGCGCGCTATAATTCTCTTTTAAGTTTCCATTCATCCCCCTGGTAACTGCGAGGAAAGAGCTAAGTGGCTAGCAGAGATGCGGAGGGATGCACTTGGAACCGGCCGATTTTGCTGTGCCAGCTACAGGTGTGTTAAGGAGGCTCGAGAAAGGAGCTGTTCCCACACTCTTGGCGTGGAATGAGTGCTCCAAACCCGCACCCAGGCTATGGCTGTGGGAGCGTCCTGCTGTCGCCCCTCTGCCAGCTCGGGACTCCTCTGATCATGACATGGATGTCAGCAGCTGTTGCGTGGCTCCTAATCCTGCCGCTTTGGATGATGATGCCCTGGCCCAAAACGAGTCAACGAGGAAACAAATAGGAGCGCTCCGGAAACAACTACACACCATCCAGCTTCAGTCCAAATTCAGACTGAGGCGATTTGCAGGTTCCGATGAAGGACGTTCGGTTTTACACCAGGTATGTCTTGATTTGTGTCATTTCATTTAATCGCTCCTGCCTAATTAACTCACCTGTTCAGTCTCTCCACCCCCCCCCCCACCATGCCTCTCTCACACACACCCACATGTAGATTACAATAAGTACCGGGCTACACTTTAACAACTGCACAGAAGATGCAGTGTGACGCTACCACGTGGCGTATTATGGCTTGTGTCCTAAGGTTTGATACCTATGAGCATCTCGTTTGCTTCTGGGGCTTGATCGAGGTATACATCTTTTCTTTTTTGCTCGTCCGGGCTATCGAGGGAGCGCTCACGATGCGATTTACATTGCTTATTTTAGGGAAGGTCCTGCGAACAGCGAGCGTAAAACAAAGCCATCTCTTCTCTCGACAAACCGGACCGGAAGTTCTTGTGCAAGTACTCGGAAGTTGAACAACGCCATCTTACGCTCCCAGGCTGTTATGAGTGTAGGTATGCAGGCGGCACAGAAACAGATGTTCACACGCGAGCGCATTTTTATTGTTTAATTAAATCGCAGCCTTTTGCAGTTACATAACTGCACAGGCTGACGTCGTGACTGCCATTAGATTAATGGTGCAGCACCAGCCCACACCGCATACACACTCATACACCGACGGCGGTGTCGGCCATGCAAGGAGCCAACCAGCTCATCGGGGGGGGGGGGCAGTTAGGGGTTAGGTATCTTGCTCAAGGACACCTCGCCATTTTTAGCAAGGGGGAGCCACGGATTAAACCGGTTGCCAGATGACCTGCTCTACCTACTGAGCCACTGTCGCCCCTTAAAAGACAAACGAATGACTTTACTTTGGCAGATTTTCCCCCTCTCTCTGTCTTTCAACCAAATGGCCACAAGAGTATGTACAAAAGCATACACATACAGACACACACACATATATATTTATATATACTTAATCTCTCTCTTACACACATGCACACACACACAAACGCACATTAACACGCAGAGAGCGGTTGAGCCAGGCTTGCTGCTCTCAACTGATAGCCCCATATGTTAATTCTGATCCGCAGCCCAGGGCCTGATCCTTTAACAGACAGACAGAGCGCGTCCATCTGCCAACCCATTAGCAGAACAACCAGGGATAGGCCTGGACGGGACAAGTTTGTGTTTGTTTGTGTCTGTCTGTCTGTCTGTCTGTCTGTCTGTCATTCTGTGTGCTTTTGAAGTGCCACAGTGTGACGGCCTATGCACCCAGGTGCGTGTGTCGGTGCATGGAGCGCGGGTTCGCCAGCCCTCCCATTCAGACAGCAGCTGACTCTGTTGTCTGTCAGTTCATCTGCTGCCCAGTGGCTTTCCTGAGGAACCTTGTTGTCCGCCCCGTAAAATATACGCAATGGGTCCGTCGCTTGAGCTTGACACAGCCCTGGCACTTGATCCAGTGGGAAGTGAAAGTCTATGGCTTCTACGAATTCTTTACTGTCTCTCTTGTGTTCAATCGAAATTATAGCCAAACGCCTTAAAATATAGTGGGGGCGTCCGGTTGGCGTGGCGGTCTATTCCGTTGCCTACCAACAGGGGGATCTCCGGTTCGAATCCCCGTGTTACCTCCAGATTGGTCGGGCGTCTCTACGGACACAATTGGCCGTGTCTGTGGGTGGGAAGCCAGATATGGGTGTGTGTCCTGGTCGCTGCCCTAGCGCCTCCTCTGGTCAGCTGGGGCTCCTGTTCGGGGGAGGGGACTGGGGGGGAATAGCGCTATCCTCCCACATGCTACATCCCCCTGGCGAAACTCCTCACTGTCAGGTGAAAAGACGCGGTTGGCGACTCCACATGTATGGGAGGAGGCATGTGGTAGTCTGCAGCCCTCCCCGGATCGGCAGAGAGGGTGGAGTGGAGATGGGAACGGCTTGGATGAGTGGGGCAGTTGGCCAATTTCAATTGGGGAGAAAATATGAAAGAAGAAATACAGGATAGTAGAGTGCAATAATAGAAGCGCTGCCTCATGGGAGTGGCTGCATGGAAGAGATGCTTACATACAGGTCAGGCTAAAAGCTATGTCACAAACCTTTTACCCCCCTGCGTTTCAGTGTGTAGCCTCGGGTCCTCCGGCAGGGCCCTTCTGGCTGTTTTAAAGCTCAGGCTCAAAACTTAAGACGACGGGCATCGCCTATCAGGGCCCGTAGACCGCAGAGAGCACTGCCTCCGGAGAGCCTGAGCTAGAAGAATTAATATTACCCTTTACATCGCTTCTTAAAGCTTATCTTTACATACTTCAGTTTTACATTAAGCATCATAATTTTACCATAATTTTGTTTTTCCCTTCTTTTTTCTTTGTGTCCTGTTTTATCTAAAAAATATAACTGAATATTTTGACTTGTATTTTACAGCTGGAGCTCTATGTAAAGTGTGTTTTGGATAAATCTTGACCCCTATATCTCATATTATCTTTCTGAAGTAAAATGCAATTACTGGTAGTCCCTAAACTAATCCGGTGTTATTGTTCCTTTGCCCCGCTCCCAGAAAGACAGCTACATCACGCATGAATTCATTTTACTTTTACATCGATGTAATCGTATGCTGGAGGGATCTGCTAAGCTCACAGATGCGTTGCACACATATGTTGTCAATGCACATCGTTGAGGCGTAAACGAAACATGTTTTGTGCGGGGTATTAAATGATGCAGTGACATAAATCTGCCGCTGTACACCCAGCAGATATACCGGAAGACAATCCCACTTGCGTAGATGGAGCCTACCTTGCACAAGCAGACGCGTGGTGTGAATGGCCTCCCCCTGTGGGCTGAAGGCTCTGCAGATGTATGCCCCTCTATCCTCCCGACTGATGGACAGCACCGTCAGACTCCCATCAGACACCTGGAGACACACCAATATACATACATGTGTACACGCACGCAAACGCAAATATGAACAGACATTCAAAAGGCAGAGAGAGGACTTCCAGGTAAGATTAAAACCCTAAAACAAAAAATATACATGTTAAATAATTAAATGCAAGTGTGACACCCATGCTGAGTTATGCAGGTGAGAGATGCTCTCAGATCAACATGTGACCTTGGGCTAACCTCAACCCTGAGCCTTACCCTAACCCACATGAACCTGGTTGGATAAACCAGAGACATTATGTCAAATATTGTTGGAGAACGCAGAGTCCGGGTAGCATGGCGGTCTATTCTGTTGCCTACCAACACGGTTCGAATCCCGGTGTTACCTCCGGCTTGGTCGGGCATCCCTACAGACACAATTGGCCGTGTCTGCAGGTGGGAAGCCGGATGTGGGTATGTGTCCTGGTTGCTGGACTAGCGCGTCCTCTGGTCAGTCGGGGCACCTGTTCGGGGGGGAGGGGGAACCAGGGGGAATATCGTGAGCCTCCCTCGCGTGATGTCCCCCTGGCGAAACTCCTCACCATCAGATGAAAAGAAGCGGCTGGCGACTCCACATGTATCGGAGGAGGCATGTGGTAGGCTGCAGCCCTCCCCGGATCAGCAGAGGGGGTGGAGAAGTGACCGTGATGGCTCTATAGAGTGGGGTAAATGGTCCAGTTCAATTGGGGAGAAAAGGGGGGAAAATCCCCCCCCCCAAAAAAAATTGTTGTTGGAGAACGCTGCTCATTCGCAGAAATCAGAAGAACCACAATGTGAGGTACAATATGACCCTAAGATGAAGTTGCACCCTCAAACATATTCTACACATCATTATAAAACAATGTAAGCTGTTACAAGTCAAAAACACATGGAAAACTTTATAACAATATCAGCGCTACAGCACACAGCTTCTATAAACTGTTCACCAGTTATAAACAGATGTCACGTGTAGCCAAACTTCGCATTGTAATAGGAAAACACAAGGCGAAGCACAAAGAAAATTATATTATTCTACTGTTTAGTTTCCATGGCTGGTAATGAGATGCTTTCTCTGTCACATCTAATAAATCTGCCCATAATGTCAAACCCAGTTTAAACACATTACGTAAGTGTTGCATCTCTTGGGCCTTTTTTTTCTTTCTTTTTTTTTGTATGATGATTAGCTTGCCACCATTTAAGAAATACTAAGAAGGGGGGTGTATATATATATATATATATATATATATATATAACTTTGTTAAAAGAAACACTCAACAGTAGGTAAAGTGCTCAACAAATAAGGAGCAAAATAATCCAGTGAGTCAAGTAAATTCTTTATGAGACAGTCTCATAAAGAATCTCATCTCATCTCATTTCAAGAATCTGTCTCATAAAGAATTTACTGCACTCCTGGATTATATATATACTATATATATATGAAAATCATGCCAGTAAAATACACCCTTGCCCAGTTTGTAGATTTCAATCCAAACTATGTGTATTCGGATGATCGGTTAACCAAGTGTAACCTCTATTTTTAATTGGTGTTGGCCTCCCATTGATGGTAAGCACGTCAACTTTTACATATTTGGCCATCTTCACTGTCAGAGTATAGAATCTAGAGACGCGATAACTTCATAATGCTAAGAGACTGTCCTCCCCCAAAAAACGACCCCATAGGTCGTTTGTACAAGCAGCTTATTACGACCTATAGTCAAGTTTTAAGCTACTTCCTCGCGGTCCTCCGTAATTATAATACGTTACTTTCCCTGTAACAATAAGCATCTCCTTCCATAAGCTCTCGTGAGAAGGAATATTAATAAAAGCAAAGTGTAACGTCACATAGCGGTTATAATGTCCACGCTAGCTGACTTGCTAACTTTTGGCTAACGTTAAGTTAGCTCTTATGACGTCGTTCATAGGTAAACATACTGCCAATAGCAATCTTAGTTACTATACTAGATGGCGAAAAAACACAGAAACGCACTGACTACATATTCTGTTGTTCTCAACTTGTTTTAAAAACCCACAATGCACCGAGGCAGAAAGTATCTGTTTCATATCTCCTGCCGTCGGTAAGGGCGCTAATTTAGGAAACGCTCCTGTGGGTCGTATTAGAGGACAAACGGCCTATGTGGTCGTATGGGTTGTAGGATTTGTAACGCTAACAGGTATTGAGAAGGACTTGCTGATTCAACTTGGTGAGGTTCTCACCGTTGGTAACATATCAGTCATTCAATATCTAGTAAGGCAAACAACTGGGAAGAAAACACATGTTTGATGAGTCACAGCAGGAAAGCGAGGAGAACGGACCAAACCCTCACTCCAAACCACAGGTGAGTGTTAGCCTTCTGTAGTTTATTAGGAGTGTAGCGTAGAGGGGCAAGATGGGAGGAAAGACAGGTGGGAGTGATCAAAGTCAAGACAAGGATATTTGTATAGCACATTTCATAAACAAAGGCAATCCATAGAGCTTTGCATAAGGCATACAAAGACACTGACTAAGAAATACAGAATAAGATAAAGATGAAGTAAAAGGTAAAAATGCAGAGCAATACAATAGCCAGAGTGGGTTGAAGAATAAAAGGTTAGTCAGCTGGAGGCAGATCCTCCCAATAAAATGCACCGAAATTCAGTCCACAAGTGCAACTATTGGAAATGTCAACATCAAATTGAGGTAATTTAATCTTTGTCTTTCTCAGTCACTGTTCCCAGATCAGTTGGCCAACAAGACAGAAGTTGTCTCCAAAAGACAGTATTATGGCTCTAGTACATATTATATAGTACTCATTTTTAGTATACGAGATTAAAAAGTTTGTAGTATGGAAATATATAATACACTAAAAATCCCAGAATGTATACTACTTTCCCTGAAAAATCTAATATGAATCGAGTGGACACTATTCTCAAAGAAAATGGCAACTTTGCGTGGTTGCCATGGAGATACAGGTTGCACGAGTAGTAACCACTTGCCTTAACCGCTGCTGATAGGCTGAGAATACAATGTTACAATTTCATTTAGCAGACGCCTTTATCCAAAGTGACATACATCTGAGAGTTAATGCAACACAAGCAAGGATCTAGTCAGGGGACAACAATGCAAGTAAGTGCCAAAAAAAAAAGAAAAAGAAAAAAAGAAAAAGGTTCAAGTCCAATAGGACATAGGTGTCAACAGGCAGTGCACAAAGGCAATGCATAGTGTGCATAGCAGCGATATTTATTTTTTTTATTAATACCATCGGGTGTGGAAGTGTTCGTGAAAGAGCTGGGTCTTTAGCTTCATCTTAAAGATGGAGAGGAGGGGCGCCCAGGTAGCGTAGTGGTCTATTCTGTTGCCTACCAACATGGGGATCGCTGGCTCGAATCCCCGTGTTACCTCTGGCTTGGTCGGATGTCCCTACAGACACAACTGGCCGTGTCTGTGGATGGGAATCTGGATGTGGGTATGTGCCCTGATCGCTGCACGAGCGCCTTCTCTGGTTAGTCGGGGCGCCTGTTTGGGGGGGAGGGGGAACTGGGGGGAATAGCGTGATCCTCCCACACGCTACATCCTCCTAGTGAAAGTCCTCACTGTCAGGTGAAAAGAAGTGGCTGGCGACTCCACATGTGTCGGAGGAGGCATGTGGTAGACTGCAGCCCTCCCCGAATCAGCAGAGGGGGTGTAGCAGCGACTGGGACGGATCAGAAGAGTGAGGTAATTGGCCAAGTACAATTGGGGAGAAAAGGGGGGGGGTGTGGAGAGAGACTCAGCAGATCGAATGGAGTTTGGTAACTAGTTCCACCACCAGGGAACTACAGAAGAGAAAAGTCTGGCTAGTGACTTAGGGCCCCGTTGTTGCGGAAGTGCCAGGCGCCTTTCATTGGCAGAGCGTAGTGAGCGGGACTGGGGGTAGACCTGAATGAGGGAGTTCAGGTAGGTGAGAGCTGTTTAGCTGTTTTGGTTTTTGGTTTTTTGTAAGCGAGCAAGGTTTTTAATTTGATGTGGGCAGCGGAGTGACATGTGCTATTTTGGGTTGGTTGAAGACCAAACGCGCCGCTGCGTTCCAGATTATTCTTTCCAGAGGTTTGAAAGTGCATGCAGGGAGACCTGCCAGTAAGGAGTTGTAGTAGTCAATGCATGATATTACCAGAGCCTGTACCAGGAGTTGTGCTGCATTCACAGAAAGGTAGGGTCTAATTTTCCTGATGTTGTACAGGGCAACTCGGCACAACCGAGGAATCGAGGCCACGTGAACCTTAAAGGTTAGTTCGTCATCAGTCATGACACCCAGGTTTTGGGCAGACTTTGTGGGCACGAGTTGGGCTGATCTGAGCTGGACATTGATCTGTTGTTGTCAGGAAGGACTGGCTAGGATGACAAGGAGCTCAGTCTTAGATAAGTTAAGCTGAAGGTGGCGTTCTTTCATCCATGCAGATATATCAGCAAGGTATGACGATGTCTGTGCCAAGACAGTGAGGTAATTTGCCGGGAATAATAAGAAGAGCTGGGTATCATCAGCATAACAATGGTATGAGAAACCATGGGAGTGGATGACTGCACCAAGTGAGGTGGTGTATATTGAGAAGAGAAGGGGATTGAGCACTGAACTTTGAGGCACCTGTGTGGATAAGCTGTGCAGTTTGGACACTGATCCCCTCCAAGATACTCGAAAAGATCTCGCTGAGAGGTAGGACATGAACCAGCGGAGGGCAGATCCTGAGATACCAAGCTCAGTGAGTGTGGAGAGGAGGATTTGGTGGTCAACTGTGTCAAAAGCAGCTGACAGATCTAGCAGCAATAAAGCTGAGGACTGACCAGCAGCTCTAGCCAAACGCAGTGATTCCATTACCGACAGGAGTGCAGTCTCGGTAGACTGACCCTGTTTAAAGCCAGACTGATTTGGATCATACAGATTGTTCTCAGAAAGGAATTCAGAGACTTGGTTAAAGGCCGTGCGCTCAAGTATTTTTGATAGAAAGGGTAGGAGTGAAACTGGTCTGTAGTTTTCAACCTGGGGTGGGTTGAGTGTAGGTTTTTTGAGTAGCGGGGTGACCAAAGTTTGCTTAAATGCAGTGGGGAACACACCCGTTGTAAGCGAGGAGTTGATGATATGTGTGACTGTGGGGTTAAGTGTGGGGGAAATGGTCTGTAGGAGGTTGGATGGTATAGGTAGTGGGACAAGAGTCCAACAGAAGTTTGGAGACTTCCTACTCAGTCAAGGGGGAGAATGGGGTGATTGAGGCACTGTTAGCTGAATAGTACAGTATCATAGAATAGTATGATAGAATCACAGCACATATGTTTTGATGGAATACAACATACTAAGCAGTATAAAGTACTTAGTATGCAGTATCTACTGTTAGTGTTGTGCATATCAGAGTATTCAGACACAGCCAAAGATCCACGACAAGCAGCCATTCCATAACACCCCCCCCCACAAAAACAACTTGAAATAGTTGCTGAGAGTTGCTTTGCCTTGTATAAATACAAATTTGGCTGCCAAATTGTGTTTATATGAACCACTCTGGCTGAATTAGTGAAAAAAATAATTCTGAAACCAACCAAAAGGGAAAAAAAAAACATTTTAGTCAATGGGATGTCAGAGGAATTAAATAAACAAAGCAAAAGTCAAAACTTCAAAGTGCGAACTGTGCACAGCCTTTAATTAACATCTCCTCCCACAGGATTTATATTCCGAAACAGAGGGTATAAAGTTATTCTTCATCCACTTTCCCCAATGAAGACGGACACTTCAAACAAGAGTAGGGTGAGCAGCATGATGCAGCAGCTTCCAGTTATAGCAGGAGATGACAATTACAGTCTTATCATCTTTGGTTGTTCGAAGCACAAGATGTACGTTCAGAGTTTTCCTCTGAGTCAGGAACTGTCACACAACCTTATCTTTAAAATATGAATGCACAAGTGCAGATAGACAACTTTTAGGAACTTTATAACACCGGCAAAGAAAACAAAGAAAACTGAACAATGCCCCTAACATCTTGACAGAGCACAAATGTTGGTAAAATCTGTATATCCCTCTATTAAACCATATACATCTGCTCACCGGTCTATGGGAAACGCTTGTAGTATAGTTACGATGGTGTAAGTTACTGCCTGAGAGAGGGGCAAATTTAGATATGTAACTGTTCCTCTCTGGACAAAGCTCGGTCATTTGAATAATTGATCCAGCGTGGGTGAGTAAGTTGCATTTCTGCATGCGGCGGTCGATAGTAAGAGTATTAGAAATATGCTAACCTAACTCTTCACTGGGGCCTCCTGCTGTTCTTTTTCCATTAAATTTCCTCAATTAATGACCACATGGAAAAAGAAGGACAACCACCAAGCTCTAACATGCTCAGCATCGGTGTGCCCAGCTGAGGTCCAAACCTTGGCACATAATAAAACAAAATAAAACCTAATAGCCAAGTAAAAGTGGGGATAAAGGGGAAGGATGTGGCTAAAGTTAAGATAAACTGCTCCACTTGAAACTTTAACCCTTACAATTAATGCAGTACTGGAATAGATGAGAATCTTTGAATAATGAGACGCTGAAGGAAAGACGATTAAAGACCAAAGGAGAATGCAATTCTAAGAACTGAGAAAAAGTAGCTACAGTATGGGAACAAAAAAAAAATACAGACAAAAAATACAGGCAAAGGCAAACCTGATGCAAAAATCTGTTCTTTTGACCCACACCTTGGAGTGGATTATTCCGCTTATACTGGGGTCACTTACCAAAACTTAAAATAAAAACATTTGCTTATTTTTTTGTTAAATGTTAAGGACTCAGGGGGGCGTCCAGGTAGCGTAGCGGTCTATTCCGTTGCCAACCAACATGGGGATCGGCGGTTCAAATCCCCATGTTACCTCCGGCTTGGTCGGGCATCCCTACAGACACAATTGGCCGTGTATGCGGGTGGGAAGCCAGATGTGGGTATGTGTCCTGGTCGCTGCCCTAGCGCCTCCTCTGGGCGGTCGGGGCGCCTGTTCAAGGGGGAAGGGGGAACTGGGAGGAATAGCGTGATCCTCCCACAAGCTACGTTCCCCTGGCGAAACTCCTCACTGTCCGGTGAAAAGAAGCGGCTGGCGACTCCACATGTATCGGAGGAGCCATGTGGAGTCTGCAGCCCTCCCCGGATCAGCAGAGGGGGTGGGGCAGTGACCGGGACGGCTCGGAAGAGTGGGGTAATTGGCCGGATACAACTGAGGCGAAAAGGGAGGGGGGAATGTTAAGGACTCAGAATTAAAAGGTTCTGAAGCAAAAGTTAACCGCCAAGCTAACCTTGAATGTTCACTGTGCTTGCCACTGAATTAACGTGTTGCTATGGTTACATAGCAAATTTGTGGCCAGTGTATGAATTTAGAACAGTGACTGAACTTCAGCCGAACTATGGTTTTAACGCACACCCCCCAGCCAATCAGACACCAGTATCTTGCGCGACCATGGTACAAGGTAGAATAACACTGAACCCTTTCAAAAATCATGAAAAGACGAGCATTGTGGCAGATAAAAACAATGACCCAGAGTGGTAGAAAGAGGTAATTTAAGTTATCATTGACAGTCAAGTAACTAGGCAAGCAAATTTCCCTAAGCTTAAGTCCCGGGGACTTCATATATCCATTTTAAGCCCCGGGGTGAACCAAGTCAAATCATAAGTAAGCTCAAATAGTTATTGATGTAGTTCTGTGCTGTATCAGTAACGGGTTGCTTTCAGAAGTCCAGAAATGAAAGACACCAGAAGACCTTGGGTACATACCTTGTACTTGGCACTGCTGATGATGAGGTTGCCCTCCCGCAGCCAGCTAACCGAAGGTTTGGGGTTTCCAAAAGCTGTGCAGGTCAAAGTGATGCTGCCCCCCTCTTTGGCCTCTACATACTGTGGTGGAGTATCCGTGAATGTGGGGGGAGCTGTGGAGTAAGAAGATAAGGAGGATGTTTACAACGAGAATACAATATGGACTTTTTGTCAAGTAAAATGGTAAATGGACTGCATTTATATAACGCTGTTCTAGTCTAGCGACCACTCAAAGCGCTTTCCAGTGTATGCCTCACATTCATCCATTCACACTTACGGCGGAGGCGGCCATGCAAGGCGCCAACCTGCTCATCAGGAGCACTTAAAGGTTCAGTGTCTTGCTCAGGGGTGCTTTGACACACTCTCCGCAAGAGCCTGGGATCAAACCATTGAACCTTCCGATTACTAGACGACCCGACCCGCTCTACCTCCTGAGCCACGGCGCCCCCAAAGTATGATTTTTTTTTTGGTCAAATTTCTCTTAATTATGAGCATGTCAACCTGAAGTCGCTTCTAGGTTTCATTTTAAGTAGGCGTTTGAGGCTTACACGATAGTCCACACATAGGCCTGAGTAGCTATTCAACCTGGCACCATTTAAACTGTAACTTCTCCCCCCGCTCTGAGCCTAACTCCACCCACTGCATAATTTTGAAAAATGATAAAATATGGGCAAAGGGCTGAGAGGAGGAGGGGTGTGGCTTTGTGAGGCAGGAGCATGGGCGGGAGTAGCTGGGGAGATCTGTGAGAAGGGCCCGGTGCTGTGCCAGCTCGCCGCCACAGACAGCCCAGCCGCACCCAGTCCCCTCCACCAGCGCAAGGTTAGCGAGTAAACTCCTGTCAGTGATGAGTCTCGATCAGCATATATTTAAAAATGAACGTGGTTTCATAGACTCACACCGAAGGGTGAGACTGGGGGCAGGTGGGTCGTTTACCTCTGATCGGAGGGCGTTAGCTTTTTTTTTAATTTCATGATGTAATATTACCGGTCGACTCTACGTCAGCATTGGCCTTGCTAGGTTCAGGGCTGATTTAAAACAGTAGATGGCATGTTGAGCAATTTTCCACCCAAGAAATGCCCATTTTTATAAATTTTGTTAAGAAATGTCAATATTAACAACAGCACTGATGTGTTTCATCACCGTACAGTCATATCATTCTGTTTACAGCTTAAAAAAACACATTTAAGTGTTTAGTACCTCTTTAAGAGACTGACTTTGGCAAGTACATGTAGTGTACTGATGCAGAGCTATACAAATGGTATATGTTTTTGCAGTGATAAATAAACTAAATGCAGAAAGTCACAGATGCGTTCCCGCTTCAGGGCAAATAACACTACGTTAATTTCCTTTACTCGTTAGATGTATTGATTCCAATTTGTTAAAAAAAAGCCTTCCGTCAATACGCTTCAATAAGTTTCACTTACACTCTGACTAAGCTAAAAGATCCACACAGGTAGCAGCACCCTGCTGTATTTCATATTTCATTATGAATTTATTTTTTCCTATTCACTGAGTTTCTCTATGCAATGCTGTTTAAAAAACCTACAAGAAAGAATAATGTATGCTGCTCTCTCTTCACTTTATGTAACATTCAGCTATATTAACGCTACCTTGGGAAATGGTGTACCAGGGCTTCGTATTACCAGAGCATGAAGGTATATTTGAGGCAAATTTAAAACATGACATCGAGGCAAGTCTCTGAAAACTATTGAGCTGATCATTGGCTGTTCTGATCCCTGCTGGAAAGCAAAATGACTGAAGACAGAGAAAGTAGGACAACTTATGAGGATTTAAGATTAGAATCAGATTGTGAGCGCAACTATTTTCAAATCCATTTCGCTCAGCATAGTCAACGTTATGGCAAATGTAGACCTCTCTAACGTCTCATTCGTTTACACTAGTTTTTAACACCTAAGCAATGGGGATCATGGCACTAGCAAACAAACTCACACTCACATTTGGATGCAAAATTCGGATGAACTCATAAATCTACAGGTTTTACTGCTGAAAGAGGACCGGAGCGATGCTCTTTAAATGGCTTTGAAACTTGAAAAAGTGGCCGTGGAGTGGATGTAGCTAAATATAGCAATGCAGAGGGGTTGGATTAGGGCTACGCTTCACTGTCACTGGTAATATTGTCCATAAGCAGCGAGCCAGGAAACAGAGAAAACAACTCCAAAGCACTGAGCAACTCACACATTATTCAGTATCTTAAAGCGGCAGGAAAATTATTCTTTCTTTCCTGAGAGCAGACATGAAAACCTTACAGGGTAGCTTGTTAGGCAAAAACAACAACTCCTGGGTTAAAGTTCCCATACCCCCTCTGCAGAGCCGGCCAAGTGTTCATAATGGCAAAAGACTGGCCAATTCAAGCAGGTTACTGAGAGGCCATTTAATAATGCATGTGTGTAAACCTTCACCCGTCCGGTTGGTTGCACACAGGTAACAGCTTGTCTCCGAGACCACAATTTTAAATTTACAGTGGCAGACGGGGAGGCAATACAGAGGCCAAACACGATAACTGAAGAAGGGAGAGTTTGATGGCCATTTTTCTTTTTGACAGAAAAGTGGTCTTGAAAGCTTTAAGCCGCAAACTATTTAGACGTCTAAATGGAGTGTTTAAACTAAAATGAATGAAGACCTTTTCCAAGGACCTTGTTTCAGGTTGTAGCTTTCTTCACTTTGCAGTCATTCTGTAGCGCCAATCTTGCTCTCATATGTGATGCAAAAAAAAAAAATCCAAAATCGCCTTTTACTGATGTACTGATTTGTCAGGGTTTGTTACATTCACAAAACCACCCCACCCCCCAAAAAAATCCTCTTTTGCTGAGAAGCTTGCTAGATTATGTGGATGATCATCATACAAGACAATTGACACATCTCCCTAACCAATCAGATCCAATCCCCGTCCTCGTACTAGCCCAGCTCTGCTCTGCTCCGCCACAATAGAATAGACCGTTATGCTACCAGGACGCTGCAATGAGCAATTTTGACATGAACCAAACACCATCCCGCCACACCACACATACATACAGATATGAGCATCGATGATTCAATACAGCTTTTCTTCATATTATGTATAAAATATATACATATATTCTCTGTATAATCACCTTAGGACTGGAGCTGATCAGCTTACATGTGTAATCCTGTGGCCTCTCAATCGCTATCGTGTTATTCCATCTGCGGTCATAATCCAGACCATAGTGCTAATTCCACATTCCACGGGGACAGGATGGTTTTGCCGAGCCAGAAAAGGTGACACGAATAGACATTTGTTTCTTCTCGTTTGCTGTATTTGATGTTTTCAGTGGCAGGTAAATTCAAATGGCAAGGGGACAAGAATTTGTTTTGGGGTTTTCTCTGCAGCGATGCTAAATGTGAACCAGCTTCCACACCATAAGCACCTCAGATAATGGGTTTCTTCAGGACTAATCACTTTTCCTCCATGAGCTGAGCAGCGGATGAAAGTTATTTGATGTATTCAGTGAAACTTATCATGACTAACCACAAGGAATGTTGTTTCTGGTAAAAATTTGCAAAGGCGCCTTTTATAATGACATCTTCTCAACCCGCCCTAAAATTGGCACACTACTCCACTAGTTTGTAGTGAGCAACCCCCCCCTCCCGTATTTTCTCCCCAATTGGGCTTGGCCAATTACCCAACTCTTCAGAGCCGTTCCAGTCGTTACTCCATCCCCTCTGCCCATCCGGGAGGGGGGGGGCGTAGCAAATGGGAGGATCACACTATTCCCCCCCAGTCCCCCCTCCCCGAACAGGCACCTCGAACGACCAGAGGAGGCGCTAGTAAAGCGACCAGGACACATACCCACATCTGGCTTCCCATCCGCAGACACGGCCAGCTGTGTCTGTCGGGATGCCCGACCAAGCCGGAGGCAACACGGGGATTTGAACCATTGATCCCCGTGTTGGTAGGAAATAGAATAGAATGCTATGCTACCCGGACGCTGCAGTGAGCAATTTTGACATGAGGATTGGGGAGTTTGATATCAATTTGACATTATCTTTAACATAATACAGAGAGTATGTAGATTTTTTTGGAGCTTTTTTTTTGTGCCTTGGTGCAGTGTAGGCATCTGCAGCTGCGGACTGAAGATGTACGGCTGAGGCGGCGCTCTGTGTGGTGGGTGGGAGGCTGATATAAATCTGAAGTCTGAAAGGGAAATGTTTTTTTATTTGGAACCCAAAAGGCATTTATCTGATGTAGAAAGTCAAAGGGTAGCAGACGCACTGCTCCGTCTGTCAGGCACACTGGCAGTATCTACATCGGTCTTTGCACACGGAGACTCTGCTGCCATGTACACCATCGGGGCAGAGCTTATTTGCCACCTTTCAAATTATTTTTGCCTGCATTAAGTGACAATGGAGGACCCAGCAATACTGTAAAGCTCGTTCGGAGGAAGGAAAATCCTGGGGCCAGATTCGCTAAGGATTTGCAGCGTTTTTCAGGGGTGCAAAATTGTTAAATTATACCTCTCCAGAACACCAGAGGTGTCAAAATAGTGGCATTATGTTTGACTTACTGCATATGTACTTTCCACAAGAGACCACGTTGTATCTTGGGGAAAAAATTTATCTTTATGTGACTAGCCTCCTGCTGGTGCTTATCATGGCCGGTGGCCTGCTGCAGCACAGGTATGTGCAGTAATAATGTCCGTCGTTTCAGGAACTTATTCTAGACACGGGCATTTAAGACTAGCAGGGGTTAAATTAATTTCAGCCTCTAGAGCGGTCAGGTTGGCTGTTGATATTCTAAGAAGAGAAATCATAAGCATGATGGACTAACACTTTTTGGCATGTCAGAGGAGACCATAATAATAGGCTACAGGCTAGCAAGGTATACGATTCTCCAGTCACTGGATGTACTCAAAGATGACCGGCAGTCCACAGTAAAAAGCAGCAATGTGATCCCTGCAGCAACAAACTCCATTCTACGCTGCATTTGTGCAGCTTCTGGTTTGTTTCAGTGCACAGCGGTGTCATTAGCGAGTGTGTGACTACACGCATTCTCCAAGGTGCTGTCTACCCTGTCCAAATAATTGTTAAATACTGGCAACAAGTACCACGTATAAAGGACGTGGTTGAAAAAATTTCCATAAACAGCCATCGTAAACTCTCCTGCTGAAAAAAATGCAGTGGAACAAAATTTCAAGCATTGCTATGCACCATGTACAACCTACTGACAGCAATTTAACAGCAGTCAATTGTGACCTCTCGGGTCAGTGGCCTGCAGTCATAATGGTTATGCCAAAAGACTGTTGTGTAGAAAACAGTTCACATATTTTCACCTGACAAGAATTTCACAGTCATGGTCATGCTTGAATATAGGATGATGAATTGTTCACACAAACACCAGTCCACGAGGTCAGTGCATTAAATGATAGGGGTAACACCCGTGTTACCACCGGCTTGGTTGGGCATCCCCACAGACACAATTGTAGGTATGTGTCCTGGTCGCTGCACTAGTGCCTCCTCTGGTCGGTCGGGGTGTCTGTTCAGGGGGGAGGGGGAACTGGGGGGGGGGGATAGCGTGATCCTCCCACACGCTACATTCCCCTGGTGAAACTCCTCACTGTCAGGTGAAAACAAGCAGCTGGCGACTCCACACTATCGGAGGAGGAGGCATGTGGTGGTCTGCAGCCCTCCCCGGATCGGCAGAGGGGGTGGAACAGCAACCAGGACAGCTCGCAAGACCGGGGTCATTGGCTGGATACAATTGGGAAGAAAAAAATCCCAAAAAGAAAAAAAGAGTTGAATCTTGAACTCAGCGGCACTATAACTCGGGATGGAGGTGAAAGAGCCACTATACAGGCATACCAAGTCATTGGTTATTAGTGAAACAGGCGGCTGAGCAGACAGACCTACAGCTTTGTGTTACATGCTAGTTATTAACGTCTTCAGGGTATTGACCCGGTGATGCTGCAACCGGTGCTGACTGATTTACATTCGGTGATTGTTGTCTTTGTGTGCAAAAAAAAAAAATCAGATTCAATATCCAAAACAAATTTCTCTTAAGATTTCTACGAATTATATCACTGCAGCCAATGTGACATTGCTTATACTGACTAGTCTGCTGCATCATAATTGCCTTCAATCTGTATTGGATAATTAATACACACAGACGCATGATGTGCAAAAATATCTTTTTGTGCAAATTGAATTTGGAAATCTGTCAACCATGTTAAAAAGTGTGTGGACGCTGAGAGGTAAAAATCACACGATGAGGATCTGGGCTGCATAAAATCTAGGCAAAAGTTTATGGGAATATATAACGACTTGCAATATCGTATACACTGGCTCTGTTTTAGAAAAGTCCAACGATTTTTTTTCTTTTTTTGGTGAAATTCTGCATCAATTTAGCGTACACTGAAGAACAGCACCGTCCCCAGGGGAAAGACTCCATGCTTATTTCTGTGTGAGGAAAAAGTGCTGTTGAAGGAAATGAAGGGAGCTTTTGACACTGGAGATCAAACATGATGGAGGATAAAAGAGGGCTGTTCGTGGAGCGAAACGCTTCACTATCTCCCCCCAGCATCAGCACGACTGCATTCATTTAGCCTCACGCACGCCATACTACTGGAGCCAATAACAGGAAAAAAATGAGTGGATTCAATCAGCCCCAGTCGCAGTCCAGAATCAAATGGAACGTGATAATTCACATAAAACTCAAAACAGCATCCTTTTACAGCACCCTTTTGAACGAACTCGTGGGCTCCCTGACGGTGAGCATGGTTAGAGTTTAGATTTGATTGCTGCAATAATGACAGCTAAATTACAGATGGATTTGGACAAATAAATAAACAAACAAACAAACAGGGGTATCCGGGTAGCGTGGCAGTCTATTCCATTGCCTGACCACACGGGGATCTCCGGTTCGAGTCCCCGTGTTACCTCCGGCTTGATCAGGTGACCCTACAGACACAATTGGCTGTGTCTGCGAGTGGGAAGCCAGATGTGGGTATGTGTCCTAGTTGCTGTACTAGCGCCTCCTCTGGGGGCATGCACTACATCCCCCTGGTGAAACTCCTCAGGTCAGGTGAAAAGTGGCGGCTGGTGACTCCACATGTATCGGAGGAGACATGTGGTAGTCTGCAGAGAGACCGGGATGCCTCGGAAGAGTGGGATAATTGGTCGGGTACAATTGGGGAGGGGCAAAAAGGCGTGAAAAAGCAAAAAAAACAAAAAACAAATAAATACGTAAATAAATGGGATTTTTGGAAAAAAACAAGGAACAACAACAACAAAACACAAGTAAATAATATTTAATCTCCTGTGTCATTTTCAAGCCAGGCACTTTTCTGAAATAACTTCACAGACTGAATGTTAATGAATGTGTTTTCAGCCAATACAACCTCCACAAAAATTACTATTACTACTACTACTACTAGTACTACTACTACTTACTACTACTACTACTACTACTAATAATAATAATAATAATAATAATAATGGCGGCACAGTGGCGCAGTGGTTAGCACGGTCGCCTCACAGCAAGAAGGTTCTGGGTTCGAGCCCCGGGGTAGTCCAACTTTGGGGGGTCGTCCCGGGTCGTCCTCTGTGTGGAGTTTATATATTCTCCCCGTGTCTGTGTGGGTTTCCTCTGGGGGCTCTGGTTTCCTCCCACAGCCCAAAGACATGTAGGTCAGGTGAATCGGCCGTACTACATTGCCCCTAGGTGTGAATGTGTGTGTGTGTGGCGGCCTGTCCAGGGTGTCTCCCTGCATGCTGCCCAATGACTGCTGGGTGCTGGGATAGGCTCCGGCATCCCCGCGACCCTGAGAGCAGGATAAGTGGTTCGGATAACTGATGGATGGATGGATGGATAATAATAATAATAAGGAAAGGATGTTTAAAAAGTATAATCATTAATGCAGTAGTCACTCCCAGAAGGAACATGACAGTTAGGGAGACTCCCGGTTTCCATTCCGTCAGTGGTTTTAGACAAGGATGCCACTGTGATCGTCCACACAGACACGACCACAACATCACGTTTCAGCCATGTCCACATCTTGTATTTGAACTGCTCTGGCTAACAAAAACTATCATGGAAGTTCACGTTTGGTAAAGCCAAAAATGCAAAGTAAGTGTCTATAGGGATGCTCTGCTTAATATTCT
Organism: Lampris incognitus; assembly: GCF_029633865.1. Taxonomy (NCBI): domain Eukaryota; kingdom Metazoa; phylum Chordata; class Actinopteri; order Lampriformes; family Lampridae; genus Lampris; species Lampris incognitus. The sequence continues at coordinate 9,086,350 of NC_079218.1, forward strand.
TCTATTCTGAAAAAAGGCCCGATATAATCTCATTTGTCTGATTTCATGATGATTGTAATGTCCTTCATAGCATAATGCAGCATTTTGTCTTGGGCGATTTGGCACTGCATTCTGGGCTCTGTTCTTTAATCCTACAGGATAAGCAGTGGCCAGTGGTTATGTGTAAATCTGCTTTCAGACCATGACGGGGAGGGGGTCCAATGACATTTTTATCTCCTTTTCCTCCAAGTCCACAACCTGCGCTGAGAAAGAGAGAGAGACACTAAGAGAAAGAGGAGAGAGAGAGTCTGTGTGTGCACGATTGTGTTTGTTTGAGTTTGTGTGTTGTGTTTGTCTCCGTGTGTGTATGTGTGCGTGAGTGTGCATGTGAGCATGCATATGAGTACCAGAGGATGAGAGAGGGAAAAATGGAGAGAAAGACAGAAAGGGAAAAAGATGGAAGTAAAATGACAAAGGGGAATGGAGAGCCAAAGAGAACCAGGACAGAGAGATGGATAGGGCAGAGAGAGAGAGATGGAGAGCAAGCGAGAGAGAGAGAGAGAGAGGTGGGGAGAGAGAGAGAGAGAGCAAGAGAGAGACAGAGAGAGCGAGAAAGAGAGAGAGAGGTGGGGAGAGACACAGAGAGAGAGAGAGACAGAGAGGGTGAGAGAGAGATTGGCAGGGCTTTGCTGTGCTGCTTGCAGGCACTGCAGAGGTCTGCTGCAGAACAGAGAGGGCTGGGGAGCGGGAGGGGGTGCTGAAGCTATTTTAGGGGGAGCGGGGAAGACTAACCCTTAGAGATCTGAACCTGGCTTCCTTCACATCACCTCAAGCTGCAGAGGGGCCTGCACGGTGGAGATGGGGCTGTTGAGGGGCGGGGATGGGCAGTGGGCGTCTAAATCTTTATCAAAGTGGACAGTATCCTCCCGAGGGGCAAAAACTTGGGGTACTGTACATGCACTGTGGAAAAACAGGTTACAACTGATCAATAAGATTAATTCTTAATGGGCTGAGTATTCAACTGTACTTATGTCCTTCCCCAAGTCTGAACTGGGTGAGATTGCACCCATTACTTCTTCTCCGAGTCCCTATAGAGTTAATCTAGAAATATTCTACTGTAGCTCACACATTCAGCTGTATGATCATACATCCTATATCTTATATATGACGTGAACTTAGAGATGCCAGAAAATCCGACATCAACCATTACAAAACCAGACACCATTAGATAATGGAGATAACAATAATGAGGATACAACAAAATTCAGCACCCAGCACTGACATTCCTTGATTCAATCTTTGCCGAACAAGTCTCGCTTTGACTTCTAACTCTAGTTTTGGGTGATAATTTTACAGCGAAGTGTGAGGTTATAAACGATGATATCATCACCTTTTGCACCCTCCATTTTAGCAAGCTCACACCCCATGCAGAAGGAGTTCACAGGCTGCAAAGGTTCGCAGGAACTTAACGCAAGCCAAGTGTCAGTTGGTGGGGCAGACGTTGTAGCATGGCATAGCGCTCTCACCCACAATATATATGCATCGTTTACCTCCTCATTGCCAGCGACACTAATGGCTAAGTGCTCCGACTAATCGCTGACAGCCCCCAACGTTCCACAGTGATAAGAGGAGCTGCATTGCAAATGGGAGGGGGCTATAAATAGAGGCACTGCTCTGGCCTCATCCAACATCAGTATGTGCTGAGGCCTCAAAACCTTGACAGTCCTGTCAGCGTACATGTCCTCCTTAAAAGTATTAGCCACACTTCAACAGATAATGATGAAAGAACCGCCTTAGGACTGCATAAAGACACACTAATAACAACACCCAGGTAATCTGCAGGAATCTTCTGATAACATGCAGTGCCTGTGCGGTGGGTATCCTCTAAAAATATTGGGGACACAAAGTTGTGTCCCAATCAATGCCAGGATAGGATGTACCATCTTGTAACAGTATAAACTGCTTCATGGCAGTTGCTTGTTATCTGTGGTGTTCTGGCTTCGTATTTGACATATTCACTGTAAACATTGCTGACTGTAAACATCATTTTACAGAACAAGCTGCAGAGGAGATCACATTGCAACCATTTCTAGTCAAGACAAGTCAATTTTATTTGTATAGCCCAATATCACAAATTTGTCTCAAAGGGCCCGACAGCAATACAACATGCTGTCCTTAGACCCTCACATTGGACAAGGAACAAGACCCTAAAAAAAAAAACCTTTAACAGGGAGAAAAAGTAGGAAGAAACCTTGGGGAGAGCAACATAGGAGGGATCGCTCTCCCAAGACAGACACGCATGCAATGGATGTTCTGTGTATAGAATAAAACACAATTTACAGGATACAAGTTTGAAAGATGAGAGAATTACAATGGAGTTATAAGATATATGATGCGGAAGACTGCAAGCGGTGTCCAGATGCCACCGGAACAGCCTAGGACCTGAGCCACGTGACCACCATCACCATGTAGACCTGGCAGGACAGCCAGACTACACTTGCACAGATGGGAGACTCACATCACACCATTTACCTGGCAGGACAGACGACTTGTGCACACAGGGGAGACTCACATCACACCATTCACATATATGGGAGAAGACAGGAAGAAATATTATTCATTATTCAGAGAGAGAAACACATGAGAGAACGGATACAATAATCAATAATCTATACTCCATAATATCGTCGGCAGGACGGAACTTGGTGAATTCATTGAGACAGAAACCGACCTGCCATGCAGTACTGGTCATGAAGTACTCAATTTAAAGGCAACTAATTGTAGGTTAAGGCAAATAGAGGAGTTTTAAGCTTGGATTTAAAGGACTCAACAAACTCCGATTGTCTGACGGTAGCACGCAGGTCATTCTATAAGAACAGGGCCTGATAGGAAAAGGCCCTGCCACCTGCTGACTTCTTTTTAAGTTTAGGTATACGCAGGAAGCTTGTATTTTGAGAGCAGAGGGCTCAAGATGGAATATACAGTTTACAGAGATCAGACAGGTCTGTTGGGGCAAGCCCATTTAGGAGTTTATAAACCAACAAACGCACCTTGAAGTCTGATCTAACATGGATAGGAATCCAATGAAGGGAGGCAAGAATTGGTGTGATATTGCCAAATTTACTTGTTTCTGTTAGGATTCTAGCTCCAAAATTTTCAACCATCTTAAAACTTTTGGTGCTATCAGACAGGTATGTTGGAGCAAGCACAGTTAGGATTTATAAGTTAACAAAAGCCCTTTGAAGTCTAGTCTAACATGGATAGGAAGCCAATGAAGGGAGGCAAGAATTGGTGTAATATGGTCAAATTTTCTTGTTTTAGTTAGGATTCTAGCTGCAGCATTTAGAACAATGTGAAGACTTTTTGTGCTCGTGCATGGCAGACCTGAAAACAGAACATTACAGTAATCAAGTCTCGATGAAACAAATGGATGTATTAGAGTCTCTGTGTCAGCCATGGAGAGAAAAGACCGAATTTTAGCCATGTTATATAAGTGAAAAAAGGCAGACTTGAGGATTTGTTTAATGTGCTTATCAATGGAAAGGCTGAGATCAAATGTAACACCAAGAGTTTTGGCTGTCGAACTTTGTAAAATTGTTGAGTGTTACTGTTACTTGACCAAATTGTTATTTATGGCTAGCAGGACCAACAACCAGCATCTCAGTTTTATTCGAATTTAAAATCAAAATTTAGTGACATTCAAGTTTTCACAGCAGCCAAGCAGGCCTCCAAATTAGTCATTTGAGTATGATCGTAAGTCCTTATAGGCACATACAGCTGAGTATCATCCGCATAGCAATGAAATTTATTCCATGAATGTGTATAATTTGGCCAAGGGGTGAAATATAAAGAGAGAAAAGTAGAGGGCCAAGAACTGAGCCCTGAGGTATGCCATATTAAACATCAGAGAATTTCGATGTGATATTATTATAGCACACACACTGAGTTCTAATGAATAAATAGGATTGAAGCCAAGAGAGAGCTAGGCCAGAGACAGCAAAATTACAATTTATTCTGTCTAATAGTATACAGTGATCAATGGTGTCAAGGGCTGCACTTAGGTCCAGAAATAGAAGCACAGAGGGGAGTCAGAGTCCATAGCAAGTAAAGGATGATTTACCACTCTGCTTAGAGCAGTTTCAGTGGAGTGACTGGCCCTGAAAGCTGATCAAAAATGTTCATATATAGTTTTCTTCTATATGGGTCGAAAGTTGTTGATACACAACTCTCTCTCATACTTTAGAAAAGAATGGAAAAGAGACACTGGATCGAGGAGTTTCTTCTTTAGGATCCCCCCCCCATTTCTTCCCAATTGCACCCGGCCAATTACCCCACTCTTCCGAGCCATCCAGGCCATTGCTCTACCCCCTCTGCCAAGCCGAGGAGGGCTGCAGACTACGACATGCTTACTCCGATACGTGGAGTCGCCAGTCGCTTCTTTTCACCTGACAGTGAGGAATTTCATCAAGGGGATGTAGCGCATGGGAGGATCATGCCAGTCCCTTCAGTTCCCCCTCCCCCCTGAACAGGCGCCCTGACCGACCAGAAGAGGCGCTAGTGCAGCGACCAGGACACATACCCACATCCAGAGGTGTAAAGACCAGGTCCAGAAAGTAAAAGTCCAAACCATGTATTTGCTCTACTCATGCACTACACCAGCAGATTCTAGTCAACATCACGCCTCGACTAGGTAGGGAAAACTTGTTAATGAAATCAGCTGGTTTAGTAACATGGTTGGAGCAAATACACAGCTTGGACATTTACTTTCTGGACCTGGTTTTTACACTTCTACATCCGGCTTCCTACTCGCAGACACGGTCAATTGTGTCTTTAGAGACGCCCGACCAAGCCGAAGGTAACACGGGGATTTGAACTGGCGATCCCCGTGTTGATAGGCAATGGAATAGACTGCCACACTACCCGGACGCCCCAATTGAGGAGTTTCTTGAGTAGAGGTTTGACCACAACTGTCTTAAAACTACTGGAAACAATGCAAGTAGTAAGTGATAAATTAACTATGTGTAGCATTGTAGGTCCCAGAAAGAAAAGGCCAGAGGTCTTTAAAAAGTTTTGCTGGTAAGGGGTCAAGTAGGCAAGTAGTTCGTTTAGAAGCTGACAGGAACTTAGTCGAAATATCAAGAGAGACAGTCTCAAGAGCTGCAATAACAGGGATTATCTGTCAGTCATTGTACAGATATGAATTTGGTAAGACTGGATCTGCAGGAGTAAGCTGGAGTTGAAGAACTAATTTTGTTTCTATTCTCATCAACCTTATTGCAGAAAAAGTGTAGAAACTCATGGGTCGGAATAGTGAGCATCTAATAGACAGCTGCTTTTTGGTAAATTTATCTACAGTATCAAAGAGAAATCTAGGATTATTTTTATTAAGATACACTGTTTTTGTAGCAGATAAAGCATGCTTGTATTTCAATAAACACTCATGCCAACATAGGTAAAAAAAAAACCTTTCAATTTTGATTTTTCGCCATTTACATTCCAGTCTCTTGCAGGCCCACTTCAGAGCACATGTCTCTTCATTAAACCAGGGTGTAGACCTATTTAGGTGCCTAGCTCTGGTAGTGAGAGGTGCAACTGAATGCAGAAGACTAGACAGGGCCACATTTAAGCCACTAGTGAGATTTTCAACAGAGCCTGTCTCTACAGTGAAAGGAGTCAAGACTTCAGGCAACTGCTGGCCAAATGCAGAAACACTGGACGGACCAATGTGGCGAGTAATTACATCTGTGCCAACATCAACAGGAAAGGCCAATGATGCTTCAAATTTAATGAGAAAATAATCTGACACAGTGGATATTATGGTTACCAAGACAGTCAAATCAGAAACAGCTATTCCTTCAGATAAAACCAAATCAAGGTTGTTACCACTGCGATGAGTCGACTCTTGAACAAACTGAGCAAACCCAAAAGTATCAAACAAATGCAAGAAAGGCTTTAAAGGATCACCACCCTTCAGATGAATACTGAAATTGCCAAGAATTAGAATCTCATCAGAATGAGTAACAAGACCTGAGACAAATTCCCCAAAATCTTCAAGAAATAGTGAGTAAGAGCCAGGAGGTCGATAGATAGAATATCACAATCTGGACCTAACAGAGTCTGTTGGTGGCTGAGGGAGATGGACTTTGAATAGGATTCAAATGATTTGAATTTAGTTCAATTTTAGAAGTTAAATTGAAAATAGACTCATATTAAGGCGACATTCCCATGTTGTTTATTTGGTTGAGCTACATGGGCATAAATATAGTCAGGTGGGGAAGCTACGTTTAAGGGAAGGAAAACATTTGGTTTCAGCTATGTGTCACATAACCCAATTATATCAAAACTATGTTCAAGAACCAGATCATTTATTAGCAAGGCTTTGGTAGACAGTGATCTGATGTTCATAAAATCAAATTTAAGCACCTTGTTGCAGTGGTAAGTAGTAGGCAGAACTGTGGAGCTACCACTAGATGAAATATTAATTGGAATTAGACGCATTGGTTTGTTAGTTGGCAATTTTGAAGACCTACGCTTTGGACCATGTATGATCACACATGATGACATCAGATGTTTGGTTCTGAAGATTATTAGGTGCTTCGTTTCACACTTCACCACCACCAGTGGTAGGAATGATTATTAGATTATAGTGACTCACACATTTAGGAGAGGAGAACTTGGGAGCTACACAGCAGGGAAGGGAGAAGGTCTCAATGTTATAGTTGTCAGTCTGATAATCTACACTATGAGAAGATCCTTGAGTAGACACATTAACTACAATAGTTGACTTAACATCAGTTGACCCCACTTAAAATCTTGAAGCTCTGTATCAAGGACACAATGTTTCAGAGATGGTTCGGAACTATTAGATCTATCTCTTTTTGTTTATCTACTGATTCATATTACTGGGACTGTATACAGCATTAACCATTTTGTCTCCAGGCATTTTTGATTTGGGCAGACACCTCACTTCTGTACTACTTTTGAGAACTTCCATTTTGAACTGCTTTCTACTTCTTTCTTTTTTTTTGTCTGTACTGTTTAAATACAAAGACTGGAGCCCAAACTGTTTTTTTTTTCTTTCGCAGAAGGTGCAAAACTTTCTTCAAGCACATCTCCAGCCAAAATTTGAACTCAATTGTTTGGCACAACCAGAAAACCAGCCAACCGTGTCTTGTCTAACACGCCACTGACAGACAGGAGCAGACAGAAGACTCATTAGCCCTGAGGCATTAGCTCCTATTGGTGCTGTTTTAACTCTGGAAAAAGCGGTACGAGTTGCATCTGATGCATCAACAAGACAGCTGAGGGACGTGTGTGTGAGTGAAAAACTAGCAAACCCCCCCAAAAAATATCCATTCCAACGGTTGCCAGTTTTGTAAGCAATTTACTATCGGCTGACATTTAACTGAGATGTGCCACAGTTTAGTCACAATTAGCCAATCAGAATACCAGAGGCACTATCAAAACTGATGGATATTGGCCGTGCAGCTATCGCATAGCTCCTTCTGGTCTGGGGTTCAAATCATCTTTATTTCCTCCAGCAGAGATCTCTCTCTCTCTCTCTCTCTCTCTCTCTCTCTCTCTCTCTCTCTCTCTCTCTCTCTCTCTCTCTCTCTCTCTCTCTCTCTCTCTCTCTCTCTCTCTCTCTCTCTCTCTCTCTCTCTCCCCCCCCCCCCCCCTCTCTCTCGCTCTCTCTCATTTTGTTTGTGTTGAACTCTGCCCAAAAAGCAGCCGCCAAATTTGTACCCAAAATAAAATGCACTTTCACTAGGAATTAAATATTGTATGCAATTCAGGGTGAAATTTGCAGGTTTTCCTTTAGTAGTTCAGATGCTGGGTGCAATTATGGCTATTTGCATAATTCCCTCCTCCAGTTTTGCGCCATCTAACTGACATTCCTATTTATACATACTAATTGAGTCAAAAGCTGGAAATGTTTGTTGCACCAGCTTACACATGCAAAATCATAGTGCCATGTTTGCAAAATCACATTTGTCTCTTTTTACACATGCAATGGCCTTAGTGCCACCACAAATCATTATTGGTAAATCTGGGGGATAGTCACATAGAGATAGATAGATAAAACAGACAGATAGACAGACACACAGAGTGAGACAGAGAGACAGTGAAAGACCGATAAACACAGAGCGAGACAGAACGAGACAGCAATATACATATGGATAGAGAAAGAAAGCCAGACATAGCAAGTGAAATACAGACAGTGAAAGACAGACACAAAGACAGGAAGAGAGAGTGAGAGAGAGCTGGAGACAGACAGAAAGTGACAGATGGACTCGGAGACAGACAGTCAGAAACAGAAACAGATAGAGAGACAGAGGCAGAGATCAACGGAGACATAGACGGAGAGAAAGAGGCTGAAGGACTTACTCAGAGACAGAGAGAGAGAGACAGACAGAAAGATAAACACATAAAGAGAGAGAGAGAGAGAGAGAGAGAGAGAGAGAGAGCGAGAGAGAGACAAACTTAGGAGACAGGGGTAGAAAGACCGACATGCGGAGACAGACAGGGATGGAGAGACTGAAAAGAGGCAGAGGAGGAGGAGGAGGAGGAGGCCTGGGGGGGTCCTTTAAACACGAGGCAGCTGTCCAGATCCAGGAGAGAGAAGACGCAAAGGGGACCTCAAACAGCCCCGATGAAACTGAGCTAATGTGCTGTGACCACATTTGGTGAGGATGGGGGGGGGGGTGCAGGAGGATGTCTGGTGTGTCTGTTACTATGGCAACTAGCGTCACTGTATGTGACACACAGTTTGTGTGTGCGTGCCTGTCTGCTTAAAGTGACTGCTGGCTGAAAGCCTGGGTGTGTGTGTGTGTGTGTGTGTGTGTAAGCGTCCGCGCCTTTAAACACCAGTGTGAGTTTTTTTTCTAGCCGTTCACGTCACCGCCGCATATGCTGCTGCACAGCGCGAGGAAACGTGTCGCGATCTCCGGCACCGTGAACGGCTGCGGCGCGCGCCACATCCTTACCGTTGACGGTCAGGTGCACCCAGCTGCCATTGTGGAAGGTGTTGTACTGCTGCTCCAGCATCAGGACTTTGCACTCGTACCAGCCCTGGTCGTCGGAACGCACCTTCTCTATCCGCAGGGAGGACTTGCCGTGCAGGCTGGCCCGGCCTGGCCCGGGAGGGGGTTTTGAAACGAGGGGGGGGGTTATTTAAGGAATGAAGGAATATACATGGCATTGGTGGACAGAAGGAGATGGGGGGGGGTGAGAGGGGAAGGAGACGGGGGACAGAAGGAGATGGGGGGAAAGAGAGAGGGAGAAAAAAACAGAGAAATATTACAAGGATGCTCCATCTTAAAACAGACATAACTATCATATCGACTACTAACTTTCAGTTAGGAGGTTGGAGAGGTGTACGCTGATCACCGACTCTGGATCTTATGAGTATTTTTTTTTTCTAAAGTTGGTTTCTAACACAGGTCCATCTGGGGCAGTTGTGACGTGTGGTGCTCCCAGCACCCCTTTGCTATCGGTTGCTTCTCGAGTCATGAATGGACAAGATGGGGCCTGTGGCAACTGCTCGGCCATGAGGTGCTTGTCAACCAGCGAGGCCGCTGGCAGATGCTAAACATGTGGGATGTGTCCGCAACGGTGGATAGAGACATTTCATGTCAAGACCTATCCTGCCTCAGTTGCAAACGTCACACACACTGGACACGCCAGTAACCCCCCCCTTTTTTTTTTTGTTCTCCATTCTACTTATGTCAGTTTTATTGGGTACAGAGGAACTCGGCTATGGAATAATTATAATGCCAATTTTGAATTAGCCACACCTCTCTCAAATGTAGGTTTAGGTCAGGCGTCCGGATGGCACGGCGGTCTATTCCGTTGCCTACCGACACAGGGATCGCTGGTTCAAATCTCTGTGTTACCTCTGGCTTGGTTGGGCGTCCCTACAGACACAATTGGTCATGTCTGCGGGTGGGAAGCCGGATGTGGGTATGTGTCCTGGTTGCTGTACTAGCGCTTCCTCTGGTCGGTCGGGGTGCCTGTTTGGGGGGGGGGGATAGCGTGATCCTCCTACGCGCTAGAACCCCCTGGCGAAACTCCTCGCTGTCAGGTGAAAAGAAGCGGCTGGAGACTCCACATGTATCGGAGGAGGCATGTGGTAGTCTGTAGCCCTCCTCGGATCGGCAGAGGGGGTGGAGCAATGACCGGGGCGGCTCAGAGAGCGGGGTGATTGGCCAAATACAACTGGGGAAGAAAAAGGGGGGGGGGGACATCCAATAAAAATAAATAAATAAATAAAAATGTAGGTTTAGGTCCATACTCATTCACCGGTCTGTCATATTATGCCTGCATCTCTCTCTCTCTCTCTCTCTCTCTCTCTCTCTCTCTCTCTCTCTCTCTCTCTCATATACACCGTTTCTTCTCCTGTTTTACTATCAATTATGGATTTTTTTTTATCTATATTTGATCTTTATCCTGTAATTGTCGACTATTCAAAGTCCTCCTCTGCACGTTTTTTTCTTTTACTCATTGTGATTTTATGATCTGATCTGTTTCTTTAGACTGTGCAAATAAAAGAGAAACTAGAGGCGTGCAGTCAGCAGAGTGCAGCTCTCCACCAGGCGTACGTATATCTCCCCTTCTCCATACACGCACACACGGACAGAGAGAAACAGTTTTTTGCAAGACTTTTTGCACAACGGCCGAGTCGACTGAACAGGAAATATGGGGGGGGGGGGGGGGGAACTGTTAATATGCAGCACTCAGCGAGCTAGAGAATGAATGGAGGGAGCGGCGACAGCAAGCGCAAATGTTTCTCGAAGGTTTTGAATCACTGCAGCCGAGACAGGTTCTTCATCGCACACTCGTAACCGCACAAATATTTATCAGGCTGACAGGTCCAGTGGTTTACGAGTCTTCTGGACGCCGTGGTGTACAAGCTTGAGTTGTACCAATGATCTCAACAGCTATACTGTCTGGAGCTCGGCTTCTGATAGGGTCACCCAAGGTCAAGGGGAGGGAGGGTCCAGACAAACCGTGAGCCAACAAAGACCTCAATGGCGGAACTGGAAAAAGATGTCCGCAGGTCACAACGGCAGCGAAGGTGGATGGCGGCTGCAACAGAAGGCGGCCCTCAATCGCCTTGGTTCTCCATGCCATTGGACTCTGGCCATCCCCCCTGCCAAGGACCGTGTGGTGGCTGCAGGTGCATCAGCGACTCCACGTAAAAAAGCTGTGATGCTCTATTCCGTTGCCTACCAACAAGGGGATCGCCAGTTCAACACCCCGTGTTACCTCCGGCTTAGTCGGGCATCCCTAGACACGACTGGCCGTGTCTGCGGGTGGGATGCCGGATGTCGGTATGTGTTCTGGTTGCTGCACTAGCACCTCCACTGGTCGGTTGGGGTTGCCTGTTTGGGTGGGAGGGGGAACTGGGGGAGAATAGTATGATCCTCCCATGCGCTAAGTCCCCCTGGCGAAACCCCTCACTGTCAGGTGAAAAGAAGCGGCTGTCGACTCCACGTGTATCAGAGGAGGCCATGTGGTAGTCTGCAGCCCTCCACAGCTCGGCTGAGGGGGTGGAGCAGCCACCAGGACGGCTCAGAAGAGTGGGGTAATTGGCCAAGTACAACTGGAAGAAAAGGGGAGAACCCCCCCCCCCAAAAAAAAGCTACACGCACACACTTCCTCCCATTATCGGTCTCTACGCCCACCTGAGGACCCAGACGGACCCAGATGGAGAACAGCCATACTCGACCCCAAGTGACCGCTGATGATGAGTTTGCGAGGTTCGCCGGATCTGGAACTTACATTTCTGATGTACAGCAGCTTTGGCAAAACAAAATCTAGGAAAAAGGATTCTAGACATTTTAAGCATTGATGATGAAAATAAAACAAGAGAAGGGAATTAGGGCACTTGCTGTTAAGGACTTTACTAACCACTTATCAAATGAAGAATCTGCATCACGATGCTGGACAGACCAGCTGCTCTGGCCTGTCACTTCAGACTCGGTGCCCTGTTGGTCTCTATCTCACATGCACGAGTGTGACAGACTCTACTTTGGAGATGCACTGAGGCAAGGAGAGGTCACCGTTTCCTGTGAGGAGTAGGAAGTTGCCAACGTGACAGCGGAGGACCCCCTGAGGGTCACGCTGGAGCCCCAATCCATCAGGACAGATACCGAGTTTTGACTCGGTGAGACGGGAAGAGCTGCCTTTTGCTTTTCCAGATCAAAGGCTGAAAAGAGGGGGACGGACGACGTCGCCCCCAGACAATCTGGCAACCGGATCATAACAGATGGCGGCTGGCAATATGAGCTAAACAAAGCGCTTTCAGGGAGCACACGCCAGCTCCAAACGCCAGCATTATCAAAGCCCGACTATCCCTCATTAATCCCCTCACCCTCTCCTATCCTCTCCACTTAGTGAATAGTCCCGTCTCATTTTTTTTTGTTTGGCCTCCTAAATCTCCCCCGCGCCACGGCGCACCAGGTAAATACCTCCATCAGCTACCTCGGCAGCTGTCTCAGAGGCAAAATCATGTTTGTTCCTCGGTATGTGTGTGTGTGTGTCCTAGTCTGGCTATTTATACATCAGATTATATTTGTCCAGCTTCCAACCATGTCCGTCTACACTACTAACTGGAAGGAAAAGAGAGAGAGTACCAAGTATGTGCTGAGTTAGTATATATATGCACTATATATTAATCATCTCCGCTGTGCTGCAGAAGACAAGCGCAGACTCAGAAAGGAGGGAGTTTCCACCAAAAAGGCCCAACCCGATCCCACGACTACCTCCACCCACCCCTGCCCACACTGCACCAAAATATGCGGCTCCAGGATCGGCCTCTTCGCCCACCTGAAGACCCACAAGCGCCAAGGAGGAGGACAGTCATACTCGACCCTGAGTGACTGCCGATGATGATGATGATGGCGAGTGAGTGAGTAGGGCTGTGTATCGGCGAGAAGCTGGCGATACCATACACATCACGATACAGGGGTTGCGATTCAATATAATTAATCATTGTAAGAATATCAAAAAAAAATAAATAAACAAAAACACATGGCAAGCTAATTTGTTAGGTCACTGTCTCAATCAGCGTCAGAATAACAAGCCTAGTTTCCTCACCTTTCACACACAGTGGGCCTTGTTCGTCAAGCGTTCATACAAACAAATTTTAGTATTTTTTCTTTTTTTTTTTTTTGTGGATTTTTCCCCCAATTGTATCCGGCCAATTACCCCACTCTTCCGAGTCATCCCGGTTGCTGCTCCACCCCCTCTGCCGCTCCGGGGAGGGCTGCAGACTACCACATGCCTCCTCCGATACATGTGGAGTCGCCAGCCGCTTCTTTTCACCGGCCAGTGAGGAGTTTCGCCGGGGGGATGCAGCATGTGGGAGGATCACTCTATTCCCCCCAGCCCCCCCCCCCCAAACAGATGCCCTAAGACCGACCAGAGGATGCACTAATGAAGCGACCGGGACACACCCACATCCGGCTTCCCACCTGACACGGCCAATTGTGTCTGTAGGGATGCCCGACCAAGCCGGAGGCAACACGGGGATTCGAACCGCGATCCCCGAACAGACCGCTACGCTACCCGGACGCCCCATACATACAAATTTGTTCTTACACACCGTAGGATATTTTAGCCCTGAAGTTTGTCTCAGAGGCCAGCGTAGGACCCGGGTAACTCCTGAATTTAGACACCAGTTGGCCAACACTGACGTCTTTGCGAGCCTGTGTGATGATGGCTCACTGTAAGAGGTAGACAATAGGTGTTAGTGGGAGGGAATTATCTGCCGGTCAGACAATCTTGAGCGCTGAGAAAATACATTCCGTGGGTGTGCAAGAACAAATTTGTGCGTACCAACGATTGACAAATGAGGCTAAATGTTGCATAAAGCTTCCAGTGGCTTTTGTTCTAATTCGGCCTCGTCTAGAAGAGGATTCACCACGTGCTTTTCTTCCGTCATAATTTGTTGCAGACAAAGTGTTGCATGCTCCAAATCCATGGCACAAAAGCCCGGACTGAACACAAAATGGGAACTGCTGGGAGGGAAACCCCACTCTCAAATATATAATCCATTTGGGGGAGAATGAAGCTGTCGTACAGATGGTTTAACATGGCTAAGCGGAGCGGCTTCTCGTCGAACCCCCTTTCTTGCAGCCATTTGATTTCAGGCGAGGAGGATGATGTCATCATGAAGCAACCCAGCCCATCCAGATCTTTTGAAAGTACGAGAAGAAAGGATAAACTGAAAATAAGATCCACTGTGGATCTTGTTTTACAGCTATGTCTTATTCAAGGATACTGCATGTATCGTAATTTCATTAAAAATCCTGTTGTGTTCTTTCACTGTTTTACTCTGAGGCGTATCAATAGTTTTATTAAACGGAACATCTTATGAAGCTTTTACACCACACACCCAGTCAGGGTCTATCAGAGATTTTTTTTGGGGGGGGGGGTGATTTCTCCCCCTTTTTCTCCCCAACTGTCAATCCATCCATCCGTTATCCAAACCGCTTATCCTGCTCTCAGGGTCGCGGCAATGCTGGAGCCTATCCCAGCAGTCACTGGGCGGCAGGCGGGGAGACACCCTGGACAGGCAGCCAGGCCATCACAGGGCTGACACACACACACACACACTTGCTTGCTGGTTGTTTATCATATCCGATGATGACCATCTTCTCCTATTTGTGAGTCCTTTGATGGCTGAATAGTCCGATCCTGGATGCACAGCTGTGATTGCAGACCGGGCATGTAAAAGTGGTGCGGGAGGGGGGGGCGGGGGTAGCTTTGCAAGCATGCCTCTTTGCACATTTTGCTACAGACTGTTGTGTGCGCTGGTTTTCCCCATACTTCATTCCCTGTGAGACGTGAGAGCGCCAGATGGTGCGGCAGGAGGCACGTTCCTCCAAAGAAGACGGGCTGATCTGGCATCTTTTCAGCGTGGTCTTCATTTGGTCTTTGAACCACTTCTTCTGCCCACCAGCAGTGCATTGACCAAGGTGTAGATGGCTTTAGAGCGCTTCACGTGGGAGTCGTTGGCTGGGCATGCAAATCACATGCCCAAGCCACCTGAGTCGATGGTGGACACACACACACACACACATTCATTCCTAAGGGCAATTTAGTATGGCCCATTCACCTGACCTACATGTCTTTGGGCTGTGGGAGGAAACCGGAGCACCTGGAGGAAACCCACGCAGAAACGAGGAGAACACGCAAACTCCACACAGAGGACGACCTGAGATGACCCCCAAGGTTGGACTACCGCGGGGCTCGAACCCAGGACCTTCTTGATGTGAGGCGACCGCGCTAACCACTGCGCCACCGTGCCGCCCCCAATTGTACCCAGCCAACTACCCCACTCTTCCGAGCCATCCCAGTCGCTGCTCCACCCCCCTCTACCGATCCGAGGAGGGCTGCAGACTACCACATGCTTCCTCCGATACATGTGGAGTCTCCAGCCCCTTCATTTCACCTGACAGTGAGGAGTTTCACCAGAGGGACGTAGCGCGTTTGAGGATCACGCTATTCCCCCCAGTTCCCCCTCCCCCCCAAACAGGCGCCCGAACCAAACCAAACCAGAAGAAGGACTAGCGCAGCGACCAGTACACATACCCACATCCGGCTTCCCACCCGCAGACACGGCCAATTGTGTCTTTAGGGTGACCCGACCAAGCCAGAGGTAACGCGGGGATTCGAACCAGCGATCCTCATGTTGGTAGGCAATGGAATAGACCGCCACACCACACGGACGCCCCTATCAGAGATCATTCTTTAGGAAGTGTAATATCAACCTCAGTGAGAGAGGATGAAGTTAACATTGCACAGGTGAGCAGTCGAATGAAATTAGTTTTAAGGTTTGCCCTCATCTTAAAGTTAATGCCATGGCCATATTAGCGTCTTTGTGGTACAGAGGCGTTCAGCAGGTGGCAGAGGAGACAGGGGAAGTGAGGGAGGAAGAAAACGCTCAGGAATAATAATAGTGAGTTCCATTATGTTAATGAGTGATTTTTACTTTATATGTATGATGTTTATGAGGAAGTAGGAGGTAGTTTTTGACAGACACTAAAAAGTCATCGCTTAATACTGTGCTATGTGAATGCTAGTGAATAGAGTACCTTTGGGTGGAGGAAGTTGTGCTACAATGTGCTTTTTTCCCCCCATCTTTTTCTCCCCAATTGTATCTGGCCAATTACCCCACTCTTCCGAGCTGTACCAATCTCTGCTCCACCCCCTACATGTGGAGTCACCAGCCGCTTCTTTTCACCCGACAGTGAGGAGTTTCGCCAGGGGGACGTAGCGCATGGGAGGATCACGCTATTCCCCCCAGCCCCCCCCCCCCCCCAAACAGGTGCCCCGACCGACCAGAGGAGGTGCTAGTGCAGCGACCAGGACACATATCCACATCCGGCTTCCCAACTGGAGACAATTATGCATTTAGGGACGCCCAACCAAGCCGGAAGTAACACGGGGATTCGAATCGGCGATCCCAGTGTTGGTAGGCAATGGAATAGACCGCTACGCCACCCGGACACTACAACGTACATTTTGAGCTCAATATTATTTGCATATGGTGGTGATTAAAATGTAGACATACACGGCATTCATTTTATTTGGCACGTTATGGAGACTGGAACAGGAGCTGAAGGTGGGGGGCTTTGGTGCTCATGTCCCACCCCGAGAACCCCCACACTTTTAAAATCACTGCTCTACCTCTGGCCTCAGTCTTACATTATTTATTGTTTTTATGTGGAAGTTTTGGTGTCTAATTGCCTTCGCTGTCAGCAATGTCTCACAAGTATAAGTTGAGCGGGGTGGTCTTGGGCAGAGGAACTATTTTTCATTGCACTTTGAGATATTTAACTTGTGAAAAAGTTTTCCCTCAGAAATGAATGGCTCGTCTTAAATCAAGTGTTCGGGTGCATCTTTTCAAGGTGAAACAATCTGATTCTATTAATCACTCAAAGATAAAGAAGTTCATTACGGACGTGGTATGTTATTATGTTACAGGTGTGGAAGCGTTCAACTTCGGTGGAGGTTTGCACTCAGACTGCTTTTAATTGTGTATGTAAGTGTCAGATTAGTATGTTTGCTGAATGACGTGGCAGAAAAGGTGACTATGTTACATTTGTTTAATAAATGACCGAGCTTACACATATTTTCATGTGTATGGAGTTTGTAGTGTGGTTGTGAAAAACACGAGTAAACCACTTGCCAGAGGGTGTTTGACAGCTACTCTAATGCAGAGGCAGTAATGTTGCTTTGTTGTGGTTGAGCTGGGGGAAAAGTGGTTTCACAGGAATGTTAAATCGCCGAGTAAACATCCCACTGCACATACTATAACTCACTGGTCACATTATTTGCAACATATATTTGGAGAATATCACATTTTTCAGAGGCCAAGACCGCAGCCCTGTCTCTGAAATCACATCTGGATGGCCAGTCAAAAGGTCAAGGGTCAGGGGCTGTAAGGTACGGTTAGAGAATGAACTTCTCTGAATTTCTGCTCTAGGTTAAGTAAGTAAAAGATTACTTATATAGAACACCTTTCTAGTGTCACAAAATGCTTCACAAGTCACTAAACCAACAAAAAGGCCAGTTTGCATAAAAAGGTTTTAAGATTCCATTTAAAAAAGTACACAGTGCTGACCAAGCTTATGTCCATGGGAAGACAATTGCACAACAGGGACCACAGGGATGGAAGTTTTGTGGCAGGAGTTAGCACATAGGAGCCAGGGCATGATGATTAAGTGTCTTTTAAGTTATCAGCTGAAGCTTGAATTCACTGCCATATTTCACCAGTAGCAAGTGAAGAGAAGCCAAATTTGAGTAAAATGAGCCCTAGAGTCGGTTCAACTTGAAGCAATTGTAGGGCTCATTTAGTTATGCAGCAACTAAATGAGCCCTAACGGGTCTGACCCTTTAGTCGACTGGTTAACGTAGTCGCCCGTGGCGCGGGAGCCACGGGTTCGCATATCCCGGCTGTGGCAGTTCCCAACTGCCCCCCGAATTCGTTAACACATTCCAACATCAAATGTTTGACAGATCTTTGACAATGCACGTAAGTGATGTACAGTGCAAGTAGATCGAACCCAATAACATAGCTGATGGGTAGTGTATGTCTAAAACCTCCACACAAAAATGTGTTTTTCTTATGTTTGTGTCCCCTAAAAATGTCTGGCCTTGACTATACTGACTTGTATTTGTATAGTTTGTCACTGACTTGTATCCGTATAAAGTTTGTCACTGGAGCAGTGTTTTCACATTCCTCTACTGAAGGAGGAGCTGGTCGAGCACTTCCCTAAAATCTGAGATTCAAACGTACCCCAGGCAAACTAAGTTTGGTACGTCACAAAACCGAAATCCAATCGCTGTTTAATATGCAAATGCAGGGCGGGCAAAGAAATATGAAACCTCCTGCACAGAGTGGACTTGGCAGTACAGAGAGCAAGTTTGCATTAGCATAGTGAAAGTTCTGACAGCAAACATGGTAGAGTATGCATTTTTTGGATGCAAACTAGACCCCGGATCTTCCATCCACTATCTACCAAAAAAGCCCACTATGCTGCTGAAATGGTTGGAATTTATTTACAGACATCGTGCTCACATGCCTACAAACCTGGAGGGACTGCATATCTACAATGCTCATTTCAGTGAGAAGTGTTTCCATAACCTGTGTTTCCATAACCCTAATGCAAAAGTTATTGGGTTTTCACAAGAAATTAGTTTTTAAGTCTGATGCTGTGCTGACTATTTATCCTGGGACCGTAACAGCCAGCAGGAGTCAGTATGTAAGTTATGTATTTCTTTTACTCAACCAACAGTCAAATGAAAGCTTTCTGCATGTAACATATTTCCTTTGTGACTAGTTCTTTGATACGCCATGTAATGTAACCTGAACACATCGTCGGGAATGAACCCAGGGTCATCAGGTATTTTGGATCTTAACATCAGACACCCTCGCCTGAGCGACTCAGCTGGGGGTGATCACACCCCGACTCGTGTCCAGGTAGCACATTACACCATGCATCATGCTTCTTCACCCAGAGCCAACCGGAAGCCTTTTCCAGGGCTGCACCCACAAATCCCCAAGAGTTCCAGGACCCCGTGTAGACTGTCCTGTAAAGCCCCTGCAGCCCACTTCAACCAACTCACAGTGGGATTTCCATCCATTCCTCCAACACTCAGCTATCAGATCCGTATACATGAATCTCTTCCTTTCTTGGGCCTCCTCCATCCGATCTTCCCAGGGGACAGTAAGCTCAAGCAACGCCACTTGTTTGGTTGCCACGGATATCAGGACCATGTCTGGCCTGAGTGTGGTAGCTGTGAGTGTGTTCGGGAACCTCAGTTGTCTCCCTAGGTCGACCAGGAACTGCCAATCCCTTGCAGTTGCAAGCAGCCTACCCTGAGACTTTGGCTAGGGCTGGGGCTTCTCCCCTGCTAGAACAAAGGTGATGGAACATTTTGTTGGGTGCTGCTGCTTGCTGTAGCTGATCCCAGGGCAGATGGTGTCAGCTACTGCCCAGAGAACTTGGTCATGGCGCCAATGATACCGCCTCTCTCCCAAGGCCTTCGGACAGCAGCTCAGGATGTGCTCCAAGGAACCCCTTTTCAGAGTTGGCAAGCAGGTCAGTTCGCCAGGCCCCAGCCGAACAGGTTGAAAGGGCTTGGGAGGACATCATACACTGACTGGACCAAAAACTTGAAGCGATGTGATTCCGCCTTCTAGAGTTCTGCCAAGGTGATCTTTCGGTGGTTGTATTCTCCCACTTGGTCTAAGCCCCCTGCTTGCACATACCCACCATTCTGCTATTGTGCCACTTCCTTCTTGTTCTGACCTCGACACCCGCAGAGGAGACCTTGGTGTCAGTGGAATCTCAGTAGAGCAGGACTTCTCTGACTCTGGTGACCTTGAAATCCTCTGCTAGACTGCTGAGAGGAAGCTGTAGTTTGGTATTATGCCCATAAAGGGTGATGCTGTTTAGGCTCCATAGCAGGACCACCCACCTACACAGGAACTGGCTGATCTTCCTTTCGAAGCCCTCCACGATGGTGATTGGGACTTCATAGATTACCAGTGGCCATTTTGGCCCTTGGCTTGGCATGCATTACATGATTTGCCCCTTAGGGAAAACTAATTGGGGAACCCTGGTCTACATGTACCAGGATGCATTGTGCGCCAACTTCTCATACACAACCCCCAAATCCTATCAAAACCCACCCAGCTTGTGGAGGTGGGTGTTTCTTGTGGCTCTGTGTACACAGAACAGCGTCTTAAAATCTTCACTCTTTGATCAGAAAACCAAAAAATAACATAAATTGAATTGGATTAGTTTTATCGACAACATACATGCATGCATGCCTTCTCATTGCATTGTGCCTGGATGTGACACCAACAGAAAGAAGAGAGAGGAGGGAGAAAGTGTAAGTTACCACTAATTACCAACAGATGTTGATTGGCGCAAAGAATGGCTCCAAGCAATAAAAAAAAAAAAACAAACAAACAAACATGACGAGAATGCACCGACAACAGTACTGGGAAATCTTCGGGTATGCTCTTTGCATTTTGCAGCAGATGACTACATGATGGACAGATATTTCAACTGTGCAATACTCTGGTGTACATCTATACTGCATTAGTACGGCATTCACCTTCTGCATATATTTTTTACACATTTCTTGTCTATATATATTGTTATATATTGTAGTTTATTGCACATATTTTTATACATTTCTTATTTTTCTTATAATTTCACTTATGCTTATCTATATTTACTCTATTAGAATGTGAGCAACTGTAATTTGACCCAATTTCCCCTTGGAGATCAATAAAGTATTTCTGATTCTGGTTATGTTGATAGTTTTTCTTAGCCATGCAAAGCCTGGAATAGTCACTGAGTTTGAAATGGGTGTTCTTCAAAATGTCTTTTCAGGCAGTCATGTCAGGCTACAGATAGATCTAGTTACCTTTGGAATAACACATCTTGGCCATGGAGAGAATGCCGGCATTTACTGAAACTTTGTTTTTCATACATATAATAGACATTTTGTACTATACATTGATATCCGAGCTTTTTTGGTCTTTATAGTTGGGGTTTTTTTTTTTTTTTTTTAACTAAATGTCCAGATTTTAAAAAGTGCATAACAGGTTCTGTTCAATTGTCTTATTTCCATAATAGGATGAAACAGGTTTTTAAAGCACTTATTACGTCTCTTAGAAAATCCACCCCAAAGGCTTTCCATTCTACTATAAATGATTTATTTTTAACCATATAGCACCCTCTCCAAAAACAACAAAAAAAAAAAAAACCTACTTTGTCCTGTTTTGGAAGAAAATGCAATGCATTTTGCCTCTCAAGTAAAATGTGCATGACCTCTGCATAAGACAGCAGATATGATTTTGCATGCATCTGACATAGGTGTACCTGCAGCCAACTTTGATTGTCATTAGTGTGAAAACAAACAATTCAAGTTTGTATATGAAAAACTTTATTCAAACCAACACATTACAACGTGATATTCAATTTTCAAATACATGTTAAGCATATTGCACATCATAATTTGACAAGTCTAAATCAGTCCCAACAAGCTTCAAGGTAAGTGTCCATTGTTAGCTGTATTGAAGTTTAGCAGCATTATTACACAAAATATTGTATGGAGCTGCCAGGGAAGAGGAAAAGAGGAAGGCCAAAGAGGAGATTTATGGATGTGGTGAGGGAGCTCTGATGCGATGTACGACACAGGCAGGCAAGACGATGCGGTTCCCTTTGCCAAGTTGCTCCCCTCGTAGCACCCACTAAAAAGAAAGGAGAAAAAAAAAGATAAGCAGCCAGACAGTATTGTCTGCAGCAAGCAAAGACAGGAGAGAATGTGGTTATTCATCAGGATGTTACAAGCACTGATCATATACTATAACATTAGCAGCTATTGTCAGAACAAAACACAATGGTCACTGTAATTGCAAGTTACTCAAGTGAAGACAACAAATAACATAAGGGTGACGATACACTGGGCAACTTTTTGGCCAATATGGTAGGGCAATATGCTTGCCAATAGTAAATTTAGTGAGATGTAGGAAAATATACTATGGAATTTATCTGGGTAACAAGAGGTCACCATGCAATCAGTACAAATGTGTTGAGAAAACCACTTGTCCAATGTTGCCGTGTATCACTACACTAGCATAAAGCTATTAATTATTTGGCCAAAACACAGCGTACTCACTAAGTGGTCATCTGCACTCTCGGCCCTGCTGGTGTTGGTTGTCTTTTCCAGTTTATCTTCGGGATCCTAAAGAAAGTATCAGGTCTGGTGTCCCTGACAGCATCCAACATATACTGCCCATGCTGAAATGTATTGCAGCAGAATGATTCAGCTTCTGTTGGCATCGGAGGGCAATGTGAGCAAAGGAACCACCAGTCACTGTTTGCTCTCGACAGCAGAGTTCTTCACAGGTCCAAAAGTTCATACCCGAAACCAAAAAGACCCGCAAGTGTACTACCCAGAATTGAAACCGTCTATTATTTGAAAGCTGGGACCTGGACCCATGCGGAACCAACAAATGTGGGCCCTGAAACCAGCTGGGAGACACAGACCCGATCGGCGCCAATTTCACAGCTGATTGCTATTAACAAGTTAACATTAATTCACAAGTTTTCAAAACAAAACTTTGGGTCTTACCTAATTTAATGTCAGTAGCCTTCTCCCCCGTGCCTGGCCGTGATGCATATAATCCATCCTCCTTGCCAAGAAAGTTGGTAAAATACATCCAGGTTTTCTGTTATTCCTTTCTTGCTGATTGAAACAGCATGGCTAATCCACTTATTATTTCAGCCTTAAGGTCCACTTTGCTGTTACGGTGACAGGTGGCAAATACAACTCATTTAGAATCAGCTTTGCAGTTTTGTTGCATCTAGCATAATAATATAAATAACTGCGACTGTTTGCCCTTTTGAACTATAATAACGATTGCTCATTCATTGCGATGGCAGCAAACTTTAGCATTGCTAATTTGCTATCAACTGTGCTCTCTGAGATGAGACTGACCTCTGGTCTCTCAGCACTGTTTGATCACGGTCTTCTCGGATCCACTCAGGTATTAAACATAATTTTAAGCAGACCCAGGACCCACGGTAATAGAAGAACACCCCACCCCACCCCACCCTGATTGACTGTATAAAACGTGGATCCGAGCCTGTACAGGTCCCGGGTTGAATCTCGGGTCCAAGGGTTCGGGTGCCTCTACTGAACTGCCTCTACTCGGCAGCTCAGGTTCTGGATGGTCCCCACTGGCCATATCCTCCTGCGTGGCTAATACAGTGGCGGCCTCGGTCTCTCTCCCCTGTATTTCTTCAGTAATACTCTGGCTTGAATAAATATGCTCTAATATCCAAGTCAGCCAAAACAATGTAAATGTATCCTTGTCCATAAGATCCTTTGCACTTATATTTTGAGATTCCATTTTCACTGTTGGAAACAATACAGGGCAAAGAGAACAAGGAAGTTTTGTTTTTGAGTGGTATCTAGAGCATGCCGCCTGGCTGAGGCCAAGGCGGAGACTAGATATCCAAGCTGAACTTTCCCATAGTTCTTCCTTGTCACAAATTACATCACTGACGCATCAAATGATGATGCGTGTGCCAGAAAAAAAAAACAGATTTTATAACTACATCCCAGTGACAGAAAACACTGGCAACAACTGCAGGTGTTTTTCACACTATTTGAACTCCTCAATTTGGAAAGATAAATATAAGGCTGAAAATTGGCAAAGGGGCCCTTTAAGTGCGGGTCACCTCACCCTGACGAATTTTAGACTACTACCAATGAGCCAGTTCCCAGGCAAACTTGGATAGCTAGCAAGATAAACAGATATTACATGTAATATAAAAATCTCAGCCAGACGGAATATATCTTTCTGCAACTTTGATTAGATCTCTGGTACATAAGTCTGTAATAACAATGTGAACACACTGTAACATTGTAGCAGATATTACTGTATGTTTCACAACCACTGCTGTGTTAGCCACTGCCTGTTACAAGCTACCATTCTGATACAACTGCTAGTCACTGATCTTGGTGCACAAAAGAGTTTGAGTCTGGGTCTGATTGAGGCTCAAACATGTATGGCTGAATCTCTCCGATGTTTGCTCTGACGCTAGCCATCTTGATGCGCACTGCTCTTTCACCGGTCAACCTAGAGCAAGCAGTGGTGGTGGGTGGGGCACGAGGCCTGTGATATTTGCATACTCATAGATCCTGAATTTCTCAATGAGGGAGAAAGAGTAGATGTGCTTCAAGATGTGCTTTCAGCACAGGTTGAAAACTCACCTCTTCAAGAACTACTACCCTGTTACTTGCACGTATTATATTCACTCAGTAAAAAAACAAAAAAAAACTCTTTCTTGCGCTTTTACTTTAGCACTGGTTTTGCTCTTAGATGTTTGTTTAGAGAGAAGATGCACTTATAACCTCTGATGACTAGTAGTTCTCCTGATTTCCTACGTTAAATGCACTTATTGTAAGTCACTTTGGATTAAAGCGTTGGCTAAATGACTGTAATGTAAATGTATTGTAATGCTTCCAGTCCCTTTTCAGAGTTGTTTGTTTTGTTTTGTTTTTTTAATTTTATGGGGAAAACCATGTTAAACAATATATTTAATCATCTCGGAGTATTTTTAAACATTAAAATATGTCTGGAGGGGAACTTTGAGAGTCTTGCTGCAGCTATTTGAATCTGTTGTAACTTCTCTAAAGCCAATTTCTTAAAGCATGTGAAGAAATTTGCAATAATCAGCCAGGACAAAAACAGAATCATATATTACATAATCAATTTAAGTTCATAGTGAATCACATTTCATGTACTGATCAAAAAAACTCCTGAATTCCTCAACATTATTTTTAGATAACCTTATGAAAGGCTAACATAATAAGAGCTTCTATTTTATTGCAGTTCAGCTGGAGGAAATTATTAGCCATTCATGCCTTAACAGCAGCTAAACAGTGCTTCCTGCAACACAGCTACCCTGTCTAACTGACTGACTTTGAAAGAGAGGTATAGCTCAGTATCGTCTGCATAGCAATGACAGGAGATAAACTTGAAAGACTAATGAACTGTCCTGGGGTGGTATGCACAGTATATCACAAACAAGGCTGGAACCAGATCTGATTCAGAAGATGCAGATATTACAGTTCTGTTGATGGCATCAAATAACACTCTCAACCTCACATCCTTAACCTTGTCATTGTAAGAATACAAAAAAAATCCTTCACATACCAATGGTGGATTTCCACTACCTCTCCACTGTTTTACATTCATGCTAAAACAGTGTACAGCCTCACTTATCCAGGGAGATAAATTGATGAAAGGGGCCAATTGACCTTTCGCCCCAGAACGGTGCTTGTCCAATTCTACCTTAGCAACGGTCCATCAAGCTTTCAAACACAACAAAATGTTGAAACGGTGTGCCTATGGGATCTGCAAATCGGATACTAGATATCTGAAAAGTTTGGAGGGGGTGTAATTTTCTTTCCCTTCCCAAGACCCAGAACGCAAGAAGCGCAATGTCGGCAATAGATTTGGCAGTATAGCAGACCCCATGGCCAGCTTAATCCATCCAAAATCAACACAAATACCTGTCTGCTCCAAGCTAAGCTTGCTACTAGCTATTATTGATAGCTAATACAGCTAACGTATTATTACTGTTACTTTTACCCACACAATGCGCTGATTTCTTCCTTCATGTTTTGGTGTTTTCTGGCTACTTCCTGGATAGTTCTGAAATGCTTGAAGGGCAGTAACTAAGTCGAGTGGGACTTTGCAAAAGGTCAATTCTTTTTTTCTTTTTTTTTAAATCAATGTCATCTGATATGGATGGACAGAGCTCAATAAAGTGGAATGAATCATCAGTATGGCCATGGGGAGCCAATACGTTGTTGAAATCTTGGCCATTAAGCTTATAAGCTGTATCTGTTATTAGGTGAGTATTTACAATGGTTTCCTGTAGATAAACATGAGAGAAGGGCTTCCCTGGTCTTCTAATAGGTGATTTTAACTCTGTTAAGAATAAGATGAAACTACTTTCTGGAGATAAGGGTACATTTTCTGGATCAGAGATAACAGCACTACAATATCATAATCATGATTTTAATTCAAAAGTACAAAGAATATGTTAGAGGAAAGGCACACCTGTTTGAATCCAGACCTCATTAAAATCTAGCCTTCAAAAACTACGCTACAGCTCTTTGTCAAAAATGGGAAGCTCACAGACCAGTCATGCGTAGCTTTATTATATATTTATGCATAATAGGAGCAATATCTGATTTGATCTGGGTCTACTTTTGCAATTGACCTATTGCCCCTCCTCGCAAAAAAAAAAAAAAAACGACTCTGTTTCGCTTACATCCATCTGTCCATATACATCCATTACCAACACCTTGGATGAATATTGTGGATCTATGATCATATTTGTGGATAAGAACATTCCTCAGCTGTGCTCCACTCAAATGAGCAGTATTGTCCTTTTAAACCACCATTCGATAGATTCGCACATGTTGTTTAGGACTAATGTTATGGTTTATTCAGAATACTGACGCTTAATTTTTTTAAACCCAATTTAACTGGTTCAAAATGTGCCCCAGAACATATTCATAAGGAAACAGTAAAGTATGCCTGAGGCATAAATAGCAGCAGTCAGCAGGACTTTCTTCACTGAACTAATTATGCTACAAGTCCAGCTGTTCCTTCACGTTTGCTCCATTCAATCAGTCTATCCATCGCCTTGTCTGTTCTATCAACTCTCTGCTGCCAACAAAATGACAGCCAGTGACGACCCCCCACTCCTCATGACTGGCATTAACAGTAATATCATAAGAGGACTGGCCTTGGGTCCAAAATGTTTGACTCCCCGTGAAGTGTTTTTTGGCCCTCTCGGTCTACTCGGTGGTTCAAAGGCATTGCTGCAAGCATATAGTTTGCTTCTCATAACCTCTTCTTAAAGTTCAGCTGTCCTTTTGAGTATGCACGGTTAAGCTACATGATAAAGCACAGATTTTTCTATTCTATTTTACATAAAGATCTTTTTTAATTGAACGTAGGGCTTTGTAGATTAAGACCTGATCCCAAAATGTCGTATGAAACCTGGACAGAAAAAAGGAAAAACAGACTTATTAGCTTCAGGGAATGTCTCCTGGGGCAGGTCATTTTAAAATGTCATTTAGACCAGCTTGGAGATCCTAAAAGAAACTTGGCACCATCAGCCCACTCAACCCCACCCCCTTTTTTTGTCG
Organism: Lampris incognitus; assembly: GCF_029633865.1. NCBI lineage: Eukaryota > Metazoa > Chordata > Actinopteri > Lampriformes > Lampridae > Lampris > Lampris incognitus. The sequence continues at coordinate 9,113,602 of NC_079218.1, forward strand.
GATGTTCCTTTCTTCTCTCTATCCCTATAATCCCATGGATTCATGTTCAATCTCTCTTACTCTCTCTCAAATCCCTCCTTCAAATCCCCTTTTCTCCACCTCTTTCTATGTTCCCTTCTTAATATTAATTTAACATTTCTGTTTCTCTGTCATACTTCCTCTCGCTTATGTCATTTCCAACCTCCCTCCCTTCCAGCAAAGACAATGAACTGATTGATACCGGGGACAGGCAAGGCATCTCAGAGATAGTGGCCCTGTGGTTCAGCTCAGTCCCCAGAAATCAACCCAATCTATAATGAACACAATGTAAGCCCTTTGTGTTGTTGGAGGGGGAAATTAGTCCAGCAGCCTTTACCTTAACCCCTGACTTCATTGCACGATCCAGTATACCAATTACAATGAACTCACTGGGCAGTTGGAGTCAGTTTTCCGCTAGTTGTACAGCTTGAAAAACTTCCACTGGAATAAAGCCAAGTCCATTTTATTTGCTTAGCCCATTATAACAAATTACAAATTTGCCTCAGTGGACTTTACAGCAATACAACATTCTGTCCTTAGACCCTGAAACAAAAGGTTTTTCTATATCCATCTCCTTTTGTTTCTTGTTGTTTAGAAGTACAATCAATAACTGGCTCAAGTTAAAAGCCAATGTTGATGTGAAGTTTAAAATAGAGGTTGAATTTGGGGCCATAATGTGTGGGCGTCCGGGTGGCATGGCGGTCTGTTCTGTTGCCTACCAACACGGGGATTGCCGGTTCAAATCCCCGTGTTACATCCGGCTTGGTCAGGCATCCCTACTGACACAATTGGCTGTGTCTGCGGGTGGGAAGCCTGATTTGGGTATGTGTCCTGGTCACTGCACTAGCACCTCCGCTGGTTGGTTGGTTGGGCCGCCTGTTCGGGGGGGGGGGGGTACTGGGGGAATAGCATGATCCTCCCACGCGCTACATCCCCCTGGTGAAACTCCTCACTTTCAGGTGAAAAGAAGCAGCTGGCGACTCCATATGTATCAGAGGAGGCATGTGGTAGTCTGCAGCTGGGGACTCGGCAAAGGGGGTGGAGCAGCGACCGGGACGGCTTGGAAGAGTGGGGTAATTGGCCAATTGGGGAGGAAAAAGGGGGAAAACCCCCCCCCAAAAAAAAGATGTTCAACGTTTGCGACATTAGGCTAACAAGATATACATTCACAAGATAAGTGTTTGTCTTTCCGGTCCTGTAGAAAGACACCTATAGCCGGCTCTGCATCGAGATAGACGCTGTTTCAGCTTATCATGAAGAATTCTTTAGGTGGAGACGAAACATTTTGTGGTTTCCAAACAGAAGGGAAATGTTGTAGTTCACTCTGTGGGTCATATTGTACTGATACGTTAAAACTGCTTGTAAATAAGAGAAATGTTTCTTATCTCCATTCAATTATACTGTATTTACAGCCATTAAGATGCTGGTATCAAATGATTGTGGTTTCCACATCATGTCACAAATCACTACTACGTAGTATATTATTCCAACAAGGTTTCATTTGGGAAAAGAACATGCTCAGCTTCATCTTTAAGGAGCAGATTCATGCACTGGCCTCACCCCTGTGCTTTGGCCTGACGCATCAAAAGGCAAATCGACAGTGAACTTTCTTAACGAGCCGACAGCCAGGCAGCACAGCTAGCTGGTGATAAAAAAAAAGAAGAAAAAAGTTCAAAGCAGCTGTCTTTGCAACTACTCAAATATTCAAGAAGGACTAGAAGAATTATGCAGGTTCAACTGTGGGGTTACATTTTGTAACCACCCTGTTCTCCTGGTTGACTAGCTAGGCCCTGTTTGGTATATATTGGGCATGATAGTACATTTGCAGTCAGTTGCGGCTGGCCAGTACAGGGCACTAGGCCCCCCCCCATTCAAAAATATAGAAATGAAATTCTACTTAAACATGTTAACTATAATTTAGTTGTATAAAGTAAATAATTACGAAATAAAAGTGTTTTTCAGTCTGTGAGCGCCTGTCAGCAGCCATTAAATATTGGTTCAAATGGTGTTTGGTTGATTTCTGTCTGAATACATATACTTCCTGGGTGAGGGGCGCCGGCCAAACCATACCTTATGTAAGCCCTCAGACTTGTGGCGAGCAGGTGACCTGAGGCTGCTGTCTGATTGGTTTCTTCAGATTTTCCATGGGGCGCAGTTCTGTGCGGCCCAGACACTCCCACTTTTATTGGCAGTGAATTGGTATTGTTTAATGTTTTTTAATCTAATGTGATTGGATAATTCTTATGGCTGTCAATCATGTTCACACCCACCACCCTGCCTCGTCTCGACTGTCAATCATCCACCGTCTACGAACCCTGATAAAATCTATAGGCTACATTGTCGTTCTTAATAACTCCGTGACTGTGTGGACATTAAAGCAGCTGTCAGGTGGGCTGCGCCAAGGTAAATTGCGCCCCCCCTCCCATTTTTTAGCACCAGCCACCACTGATTTGTAGCATCCCTAGTATCGAACCTGTTTTTTACGCTCGGGGGAAATCTGGATTATATACGTACATGGTGACAATTTCAACATTTTTTTGCAATCTGAGAAAACTGCTGAAAGTGACATGCTCAATAAAATGAAAAGCTTCTATTTTACAGGCTTCTATTTTTACCCTAGTAAAAAACCTAAGGAAATGTATGTTATCACTCTATTGTGTGTGCTATAATTGTGTTGAATAATTTTGAATCAGAAATGGGCAACTGGAATGAGGTATTCCTGGGGAGTGTTTTTTTTCTACAAGTTGTATTTTAGATGCAAGAATGTGACATAATCTAATATAACAGCAAATGCATTTTATATATATATATATATATATATATATATATATATACATATAGATGTAGGAGTTTTTTTTTAATACATAGCAGTACAAGCTTGTTTCGTGCGTCGTGCACTCATCAGCTGCTGATGTGATTCAACAAAGAAAACACACAGTATAAGTTGCCCCGTGTCACGCCCCTAATTTCGGTGGACATGAACCAATCAGAGGAGAAAACATTTGAACTATTAGAACCAATGGGGTAGATAGTTACAATGCACAGCAACCAATGGTGGGGTAGAAAACCTTACAACCAATGGGGTAAGGGGCTGGACTTGTTTTGAAAAAGCATTTAAATGACCAGGGCACTGCTGAAATAGCCTGCATTTAGAATATAACAAGGTAACGTCAAATGGGGTAATTTATGTAAATCATATAGTGGGGTGGTGTTGGGGCACAGTCGGAAGGGCAGGCAGTTAAAATAAAAAATACAACATCTAATAAATGTCATATGTGTATCATCTAATGGGGCGGGGAATAATAAAGACATTTTACTTGTAATTTCAAAGGAGATATTTTTTTCTGTGTCTACAGCTGGTGGCCAATTCATTTATAAATCTATGTATATATACTACTACTACTACTACTTTTGGCTGCTCTCGTTAGGGGTCGCCACAGCGGCTCATCCGTTTCCATCTCTTCCTGTCCTCTGCATCTTCCTCTGCCACACCAGCCACCTGCATGTCCTCCCTCACCACCTCTTTGGCCTTCCTCTTCTCCTCTTCCCTGGCAGCTCCATATTCAGCATCCTTCTCCCAGTATACCCAGCATCTCTCCTCCACACATGTCCAAACCATCTCAATCTTGCCTCTCTTGCTTTTTCTCCAAACTGTCCAACCTGAACGGTCCCTCTAATATACTCATTCCTAATCCTGTCCTTCTTTGTCACGCCAAACGAAAATCTTAGCATCTTCAACTCTGCCACCTCCAGCTCCACCTCCAGTCTTTTCATCAGTGCCACTGTCTCCAGACCAGATAACATAGCTGGTCTCACAACCATCTTGTAAACCTTCCCTTTACCTCTTGCTGGTACCCTTCTGTGGCAAATCACTCCTGACACTCTCCTCCACCCACTCCACCCTGCCTACACTCTCTTCTTCACCTCTCTTCTGCACTCCCCGTTACTTTGAACAGTTGACCCCAAGTATTCAAACTCATCCACCTTTGTCACCTTTACTACTGCCGTCCTCACCATTCCACTATCCTCCATCTCATTCACGCATATGTGTTCCGTCTTCCTCCTACTGACTTTCATTCTTCATCTCTCCAGCGCATACCTCCACCTCTCCAGGCTCTCTTCCAACTGCTCCCTACTCACACTACAGATCACAATGTCATCTGCGAACATCATAGTCCACGGAGACTCCTGTCTGATCTTGTCCATCAACCTGTCCATCACCATTACAAACAAGAAAGGGCTCGGAACCGATCCTTGATGTAATCCCACCTCCACCTTGAACCCATCTGTCACTCCTACCACACACCTCACCACTGTCCCACTGCCCTCATACATATCCTGCACCACTCCTACATACTTCTCTGCCACTCCCGACTTCCTCATACAATACCACACCTCCTCTCTCTGTACTCTGACAAACTGAAGAAAAAAGGGGAAAAAAGCTATAGTATGTTACAGAGGTCAAAGGTTAACTACCCTATCATCCTTGGGTTCACTTAACTCTTAACCCTGGGCTAACAAATGTTTAACGCTTCCCAACTCCAAAATGGGTTATCCCCACATTTTAACTTTAGGTTAGCTGGTCTCGGAGCAGGGTTAACCCTGTTTTGGGGGGGATTATCCCCAGAAAATCCGGTAAACCCAGAGCTGAAAATTGCCTTCACAAAATGGAAAAAAAAACCCACTCTGTCACATGTGCATTGTTCAGTTCAGCTTTTTCTTTAACTCATCATCACACTGTGGTGACGTTTTTGCTGCGATAACGACCATGTTGGAGCACCATTCTGAGAAGACACTAGTCAATACGGTCAAAAAATTTGCCACCCCTTCCAAAGTTCGGGTATTTGCGTTGGTGATTGGTGACAGGGAATTAAAGCCTACATGAAGTGAGGCATACGAATGGACCAAAATTGTATACGTCACTCATTTTCATTTTCTATATATATGTATGTATGTATTATGTATATACGTGTGTATATATATACGTGTATATATACTATATATATTTTATTTATCTATTTATATTAATATTATTAGTATCAGATATTCTACAACTTTATCCTTCATTCATTCGATCATTCACCATCAGCCACTTCTCCGGGGTTGGGTTGCGGTGGCAGCAAACTAAGCAGGGCACTCCAGACGTCCCTCTCCCCAGCAACGCCCTCCAGCTCCTCCTGAGGGATCCTAAGGCATTCCCAGGCCAGACTGGACATGTAGTCCCTCCAGCAAGTTCTGGGTCTACCCCGGGGTCTCCTCCCAGTTGGCTGTGCCCGGAAAACCTCCAAAGGAAGGTGCCTGGGAGGCATCTTAATCAGATGCCCGAACCACCTCAACTGGCTCCTTTCGACGTGAAGGAGCAGCGGCTCTACTCCGAGCTCCCTCCGGATGTCCGAGCTCCTCGCCCTATCTCTAAGGCTGAGCCCAGACACCCTAAGGAGGAAACTCATTTCAGCCGCTCGTATCCGCGATCTCACACTCTCTGTCACTACCCAAAGCTCATGACCATAGGTGAGGAGGGTTGGAACAAAGATTGACTGGTTTACAACTTTATCCACTATAGAGAAAAGAAGACGGGATGAAGCAGCAGAAATAGGAAGCAGAAAAAACCTTTACAGGGTTAAGAGACGAAAATTTGATGGTCGTTTTAGAGCATTTTAGATATGCCATCTACATTCAAATTCATTAATTTTTTTAAGAGTTCAACAGGACAGAGAGAATTCACTATAAAAGCTCTTTGCATGAAATGCTCACCAGAACAGGGGGATTAACCTGATGGGCAAAAACTTTAATGGTCAGAGGCAATGATATCAAAAGCAGAGAAGAGAAAGGAAAATCCCCCTTACCCCCTTCAGAAAATCTGTAAGCACTAGAAAAAAACATCAATCTGTGGTAAATGAAGCTCCTATTTCCAAAAAGAACATAATTTTATTACAATTTACAACTTCATTTAGCAGATGCTTTTATCCAAAGCAACGTACAGTACATCTGAGAGGTAGGTGACTTGTATAGCGTTAGGAGTCTAAGCCACGGACTCTTACAGGGGACTTGTCCAAACCAGGGTATCAACCCTTGATCTCCGGTGGGAAAGCCGGCATTCTTACCCACTGAGCTATCCAACTGCCTCCATGAAAGCTGGAGCAAGAGTTAGTAAACTTATGGAGTATATTCTCCACAGCGAAGTTCGTCACTAATCAAGACAGACTCTGACTGTATACAGGCAAATCGTCGTGAGTTTGGAAATCATTGTTTTGATCCACTCTACCAAAGAAGATGGCAAGAGAACTCACTCAGCCTTACATGACTTGCAAAGACCGACTACATGAATCAAGTGTTACAGACAGTCACTGACCTACTTCAGTCATATGGTTCAATGTCTCTGGGCTAAGACAGATGTGAATGAAAAGTGAGATGTGGCTTGCAAGACTGAATCGTTTGCACTCTTTGATTGAAAACTGTCTTGAAAAATGACCTGAAAAAAATAGCTGTAATACAACACCTTCTTTAGATGTCAACAAATCGTGTATTTATGCAGAAAATGACTCTTTTTTTAACCTTTTAACCCAGTCTTAGCCTGCATTATGTGTCATTTTCATTGAAGTGATGGGAATTGTAAAGTTTCATTTAAACATAAATCTAAAGAAAAGTTTTTTGTCTCTGTGCACTGCCTGTTGGCACCTACACCCTATCGGACTGGAACTTAGCTTGATGGCACTTACTCGTGTCGTTCTCTCCTACCTAGATCCTTGCCTGCGTTGTATCAGCTCTAAGATGTACGTCACTTTGGATAAAAGCATCAACTAAATGAAACTGTAAATAGAATAGAATACATTTTATTTCTCATTTGTACATACATACAATGAAATTCACTCTCTGCATTTAACCCATCCTAGCTGTGTAGCTAGGAGCAGGGGGCAGCCACCGATGCAGCACCCGGGGACCAACGCCAGTTATTTCTTCCGATGGCCTTGTTCGGGGGCACAGAGAGGAGTATCAGCCCTAACACGCATGTCGTTTTGATGGTGGGAGGAAACCGGAGCACCCGAAGGAAACCCATGCAGACACGGGGAGAACATGCAAACGCCACACAGAAAGAACCTGGGACGGCCTGGGATTCGAACCCAGGACCTGCTTGCTGTGAGGCAACAGTGCTAACCACTGGCCCACCATGCTGTGTGTAAATTGTAAAAGTTTAGCTGAGCAACTGACATACCTGCCACAATCCTGAGTTTGTATACATTCCACTTCACGAAAAAAAGTTGTGGTTAATATTGCTGTCAATTTTATCGCCCTCTATTTGGTATACAATTCTATTAGATGTCCGACTATTATTATGACCATAAAACATCAGATTTACCACCGGCTGAAATGCCAACCCTTGCCAATCCAACCCTTCATTTCCAAGTTTTCATGTACAAGGTCAAAAAATGTATGTTTGAATTGTCTTTTCAAACAATCATTCACCAACGGGGGTAAATATTGTGTGGTTTTGTGTGGAAAAACCAATTCCAATAGGTTTGGCTGTGTTTGGATTAAGATTTCCTTATTAATACAACTGAAAACTTGTCTTGAGAGAGAAAAGAATCTCGAGGCAGAGCTTTGCACACTTAACAAAAACAAAAGCAAAACAAATCTTACCGGCATATTCTGGGTCGACGTGAGGAGGGTAGAAGCGGAAGTTGATGAAAAAGGGGATGGGCATCCCATACTTGAACCACTCCACCACGTAGGGCTGGCCATTCAGGGGGTAGGACACGTCGCATCCCAGGATGATGCTCTCTCCAGCGCGTGCCGTGACAAACTGGGGTTCCTCTCGCACTCCGTGGGCACCTGGAAGGCGGGGGGGGGGGGGCAGTTAGGAATGACATGACAATGGCAAGAGTGATTCTGCACCGGACCGCGACATTGTCTGTGCCCTTCGATGCGGAGGAACGTTTTTTCATCTCAAGAAATCCATGTGGTGTATCAACTCAACGAAAACCGCGCTTCAGCATATTATTTACCCGGGTTATGTTGACTGGGTATATTTCAGCGTACTGTGTACTATTTTTAAGCTCCATCTCGCTCTGACTCACATCATTAATAATGCTCACACCTGGGAGCTGAACAGTAAATCTGCAGTCTTCTATCGTCGGCCACTGGACTGCTCCGGTTGAGCTGCTGGGATTTAAGTGTCATACTCAAGGACACCTTGACAGGCGTTATTAAGAAGGAAAGGGAGAATATTTCTCAGGTCACTCGACCTTTCCGGATTTGGTGTTAGGAAGGGGCTGGAAAAAATAAAAAATAAAAACCCCTCACCCTTCCACTGATGAGCTTGCTCATCTAACCTCCCGGTTATCATTATACCAACAAGGAGGTTAACACACACGGTTTCTGGCCAGTGGTTTACACCACTATAAGTATGGCGAAAAGCCACCACATTAAATGTAGGTCAGACTAAAGAAAATAGTGCAAAAGGGTCAGTAGATGAACACGAGTCCCACATGGTGTGTGTTATAGTACAGTGTCATCATCACTCAGAATAGGGGGCATGTGGAGCAAAGGCAAATTGGGTGAGAAAGGAACAGTTCAAGGGAAACAAACACTATTTTTACTATATATATATATATATATATATATACACTACCGTTCAAAAGTTTGGGATCACCCAAACAATTTTGTGTTTTCCATGAAAAGTCACACTTATTCACCACCATATGTTGTGAAATGAATAGAAAATAGAGTCAAGACATTGACAAGGTTAGAAATAATGATTTGTATTTGAAATAAGATTTTTTTTACATCAAACTTTGCTTTCGTCAAAGAATCCTCCATTTGCAGCAATTACAGCATTGCAGACCTTTGGCATTCTAGCTGTTAATTTGTTGAGGTAATCTGGAGAAATTGCACCCCACGCTTCCAGAAGCAGCTCCCACAAGTTGGATTGGTTGGATGGGCACTTCTTTGAGCAGATTGAGTTTCTGGAGCATCACATTTGTGGGGTCAATTAAACGCTCAAAATGGCCAGAAAAAGAGAACTTTCATCTGAAACTCGACAGTCTATTCTTGTTCTTAGAAATGAAGGCTATTCCATGCGAGAAATTGCTAAGAAATTGAAGATTTCCTACACCGGTGTGTACTACTCCCTTCAGAGGACAGCACAAACAGGCTCTAACCAGAGTAGAAAAAGAAGTGGGAGGCCGCGTTGCACAACTGAGCAAGAAGATAAGTACATTAGAGTCTCTAGTTTGAGAAACAGATGCCTCACAGGTCCCCAACTGGCATCTTCATTAAATAGTACCTGTTAGAGCCTGTTTGTGCTGTCCTCTGAAGGGAGTAGTACACACCGGTGTAGGAAATCTTCAATTTCTTAGCAATTTCTCGCATGGAATAGCCTTCATTTCTAAGAACAAGAATAGACTGTCGAGTTTCAGATGAAAGTTCTCTTTTTCTGGCCATTTTGAGCGTTTAATTGACCCCACAAATGTGATGCTCCAGAAACTCAATCTGCTCAAAGAAGTGCCCATCCAACCAATCCAACTTGTGGGAGCTGCTTCTGGAAGCGTGGGGTGCAGTTTCTCCAGATTACCTCAACAAATTAACAGCTAGAATGCCAAAGGTCTGCAATGCTGTAATTGCTGCAAATGGAGGATTCTTTGACCAAAGCAAAGTTTGATGTAAAAAAAATCTTATTTCAAATACAAATCATTATTTCTAACCTTGTCAATGTCTTGACTCTATTTTCTATTCATTTCACAACATATGGTGGTGAATAAGTGTGACTTTTCATGAAAAACACGAAATTGTTTGGGTGATCCCAAACTTTTGAACGGTAGTGTATATGTGTGTGTGTGTGTGTGTGTGTGTGTGTATATGTATACGTGTGTGTGTGTATATATAGGTTGTAGAGATAACACTCCTTCAGCTGCCATAATACTGAGCTGTCTTAGAAATACACAGTCTTGTGTGTGTCTCTCACAGGCCTTGGAAATTGTGTAGAAAGGTGTCTTCCAGTGACGTCAACGACAACCCAAATTTTCTGGCTTGCCAATGGGTTTCTTTATTATCAGAAAACGCAAATAACAACTTGAAATACATCTATCTGTATAAGAAAACACAAGTAACACCACATATGTACAGCTGTATATTGTACTGTTGAGATTTGCGTTTTCTTGTGCAACACAGCCTATCCAGAAACCAACAGGTACGTTTTCAAATCCCCAGCTTTCACCAGAGCGGCAGACACCATTTTATCGGCATTTCAGACACACACAGAAGATTGCTCTGTATTATGAGAGCTAATACTGTTACCCCTACAATGCAAACATATATATATATATATATATATATATATATATGTGTGTGTTTGTGTGTGTGTGTGTGTGTGTGTCTGTCCAGAAAAGTACGGTCCTAGGAACAGCTACGATACTGCTCAGAACCCTCAAACTCTGGTAGAGGACTTGAGCTTGAGAAAGACACACACCACCCAAAAAAAGGGTGAGAGGGAGATTTTTTTCCCCTCTCTTTTTCTCCTTAATTGTATCCGGCCAATTACCCCACTCTTCTGAGCAATCCCGGTCGCTGCTCCACCCCCCTCTGCCGATCCGGGGGGGGGTAACGTGTGGGAGGATCACGCTATTCCCCCCAGTTCCCCCTCCCCCCTGCACAGGCGCCCCGACCGACCAGAGGAGGCGCTAGTACAGCAACCAGGACACATACCCACATCCGGCTTCCCACCCGCAGACACGGCCAATCGTGTCTGCAGGGGATGCCCGACCAAGCCGAAGGTAACACGAGGATTCGAACCACCAGTGCCCGTGTTGGCAGGCGACGGAATAGACCGTGACGCTACTCGGACACCCGAGAGCTCCTCTTTTATATATAAAGAGAGAGTGAGGGTAATGTTGATAATCGTGACGGTTTCCCTTGAAGCCACTTGCAGACGGCTGAATCTGAATTGACTCGGATCGTATCTTATTCCGCTCATTTGCTCGAGATATAATAAGGGTGGCCGAAAGCTTTTAAAAGGTAACACGACAGGGCTGCATCTGCAGCTCAGCAGTACCTCTGCGTGCATATGCACACCTTTAACCCTTTTCAAAGGACTTCACACACTGTTGTTGGCTCAGTGAGGAGCCAGTCCCACTTGGAACAGTGCGTTTGTGGGGCAGCTGTTGGAGCGACGCATTGATTCCCGGCTAATTACTGTGTATCTTGCCTTTATGACCGGAAACCTGGTGTGGTAGCGTTTACCAGTCAATATGGCTAATCAGATGTACTCGCCGCTCGTCCCTCTGAGACCTGGAGGGAAGCCGAGGATCACTGGGCTGGTCTGTGTACATGACGGCCTACTGTGTGCCTTACCTCTCATTAGGGAAAACCAACAGGGGTGCTTTGTATCAAATTGTGTATAAGGGACTAATGTGACCTTGTCTGTTTAATCTGCAAACCTCATGGAAGGGACACGTTCTTTGTTCAATTCCTACGTTGTGGTGAAATCCATCCATCCATTATCCGAACCGCTTATCCTGCTCTCAGGGTCGTGGGGATGCTGGAGCCTATCCCAGCAGTCATTGGGCAGCAGGCGGGGAGACACCCTGGACAGGCCGCCAGGCCATCACACAGGGCCGACACACACACCCACATTCATACCTAGGGACAATTTAGTACGGCCGATTCACCTGACCTACATGTTTTTGGACTGTGGGAGGAAACCGGAGCCCCCGGAGGAAACCCAGCCAAACACGGGGAGAACATGCAAACTCCACACAGAAGACGAACCGGGACGACCCCCAAGCTTGGACTACGACCAGGGCTCGAACCCAGGACCTTCCCGCTGTGAGGTGACCGCGATAACCACTGCGCCACCGTGCTGCCCGTTGTGATGAAATGAACATTAAAAAAAAGAAGAAGAGAGAAATTCATTCATTCAGTCATTCACAAGACCAAGAATGACTCACATAAGGACTTCATGGCTGACGCTGACAGTTTATATGACATCTGGGAATTTCTGTCTCTGAGATTTAAAGCAGTTATCATAAAATCAAAGATTAAAAATGGATAGAAAGAAAAATCTAGACGCGCCAGTGAGAAATGAGGATTAGAGGTTTGTCTTGGCTACAGATGCACATAGCTACTTCTTCCTATCGAACGCCACCTTGGCTAGAAAAAATAAAGACTATTTCAACTATGACAATTACAAATTTATCAAAGATTACTTTTTAGCATTTGGGTTGGAGCGGCTGATGTTGCATCTACTTATAAAAAGTCTCATAGGAACATATTGTTATAAACAGTCATTGCATTTTGGGACTCTGACTGCTGGCTGGACATAGGAAGCCTCTAAACATTATGTAAAATAACATCCCTGCAATCAACCAGTTGGAAATACTGGCAAACTACAAACCGTTACTATCCACCGTATGACAAATAACAGAAACAGAGAGACAAACCTAAATCAATGGAGATGTTGCCCACATAATTGCGAGTTTGGCATTATTGTACATTGATTTTTTTGGAAGCAATTGCTGAAAACAATCTAGCCTTTCCGATGCTTTTTACACAACTACCTGCCTTAGACGAGCAGCGGGAGGATGATGGAGAGGATAAAAATGGCAATTTTCAAGAGCAAGATGCAGAACCAAGACGACGATGTTCATATAAGTTAACTTGAAGGGGATTTGTTGCAAGCAGTCGTGTTTTCTGTCAGAAAGTTGAATCAGTTCATCTGGACACGTTTACTGAGGGAAAGGTTTCATCATTCATCTTTTTTTCCCCCCTCTATTTCTCCCCAATTGTATCCGGCCAATTACCCCACTCTCCCGAGCCGTCCCGGTCACTGCTCCACCCCCTCTGCCGATTCGGGGAGGGCTGCAGACTACCACATGCCTCCTCCGATACATGTGGAGTCACAAGCCGCTTCTTTTCACCTGACAAAGAGGAGTTTCACCAGGGGGACGTAGCATGTGGGAAGATCACGCTATCCCCCCCCCCCGACCAGAGGAGGCGCTAGTGCAGAGACCAGGACACATACCCACATCCTGCTTCCCATCCGCAGACATGGCCAATTGTGTCTGTGGGGACGCCCAACCAAGCCGGAGGTAACACGGGGATTTGAACCGCCAATCCCTGTGTTGGTAGGCGACGGAATAGACTGCCATGCGCCCCGAATGCTAGAGGATGAAACGTTTCTTAACTTAGATGAATGATGAGACGATCCCCTCAATAAACGTTGCGTCCAGCTGAACCGATTCAACTTTCTTACCTGGATTATTGAGCATGCATAAAGACGTTGTGTTTAATGGTGAGGGATCTGTTTTTAGGATGATAAAAGAAACCAAGCAGAAAACCAAAAGTTCCCCTTGGAAATAAGCTACATCATTTTATTCCAACACTTGGCATTTTCCACCCCTGACGCTGCAAGAATATGTAGTCTGGAAGAACGCACACACTGCTGTAATGTTTTAAGCTCATTTAGGCGCAGCCTTCAATTCCCAGCACTGTTAAACAAACCTAAATTATTCACCTCACCTATCCCGTAACCTCTCGAGAGGTCGTTGGGGCACCGCTGTTGAATCTGCAACCAGTCCTCGCCATCTCCGTCTGTCCTCAATTGCCCTCTGTAAGCTGGCAAAGTCAAGGCCTGTCCACTCTCTGATGTTACATAGCCATCGCTTCTTCTGTCTTCCTCGTCTTTGCACACTCCTCACTGTGCCTTGCAGGATGGTCTTAGCAAGGCCGGAGCTTCTCGAGATGTGACCATACCGTTTCAGTTTTCTCTTCTTGACGATTGTCAACAAGTCTTCACGCGTTCCAATGGCTTGTGTAATCCTTCTTCTCACCTCCTCGTTCGTAATATGGTCTCGATATGACATGCCTAGAATCTTTCTGTAGCAGCTTATCTCCATTGCGCTTATTCTTCTTTGGAGATCTGCTGTGAGTGTCACGTTTCACGTGCGTATAAAAAGATAGCGGTGACTATTGAACGCATCAATCTGACTTTAGACTCGGTACTGATGTTTTTGTCTTTCCGGACTGGTTTTAACCTTGTGAGTGCCGCTGTCGCTTGTGCAATGCGGGAAAGGACTTCCGGTTTTCTCACATAAATTATTCAACCTGTATAAAAACCTCTCAAGCGCTCTCAAATGTACGTTCAGGGTGTCAACATTGGGTCACCATGTATTCCACCATGGCAGCCCACCGCACAAAGATTATGCACACTTATGCCAAAAATCGATTTTGGTTGTTATTCACTGAAGTATTTTTAAGTGTCGCCCAGTCAAGACAGTCAGAGATGTGAAGCGGCTGTGAACCAGCATTCCAGATCGTATTTATTGGCAGTAATATATCTCGCTTAAAAATTAGTGCCAGATCAGATGTCTCTTTCCAGAGGTCGATAAAAATTATAATTCCACTGTTTTACATGCACCTTGACCCCACTGCATGGGGCATATTTCTGTGGAGTGGAAACAGTGAAACAAAGGCATGTAAAAGCCTCAACATTCATTGTGAATAAGGGTCAAAATGAAAGAACATAAAGGTCTTCATTTTGGGCCGAATTATAAATTCCAAACTGAACAGAAACAATTTTGTTTGGAGACATTAAAGCCTGCATTAAAATACATTAGGAAGGATTGTACATAGAGACGTTCTTCCCAAATACACCAAAAACGCTTTCAATAACAACATGTTGAGTCTGAATTCATCATCACCGGCACAAGTTTACAGTTTGCAAGTAATATATAAATACTGTCTCCTTGCATTGCTTGAGCATTTGGGGGGGGGGGGAGCACGTAGATTAATGATGTGATGCATGTGTGTGCTTTCGTGCTTCCTGGCAGAACAGGATAATAACAAGGGCTGAACAGGACCGCTTTTCCAAGTAGTGAGTGCCCCCCCCACAACCACCCACCCACACACACTACCCAAAGCGGCCCTATGTGTTGATTGGCTGCTGGTGACATCACCACAGAAAGCGCAAAAACAGGCCCCTTGGAAGGTATGACTTCACTGTTTATACTGATGAGACAGAGAGAGAGCAAGGGGGGGGGGGCAAGATAGAAAGAGAAGAAACTGTAAAGATGGAGGGAGGAGAGAAGAGAAGAGAGGGACAGAGAGAGAGAGAGAGAGAGAGAGGAGATGTAACATGCTCCCCTCCCTCAAGGGTAAAGCTCATTTACAATGAAATACCAGGGGGAGTGGGATCATCACAAGGTATAACCACTGGTGCACAGACTACTGATGGTGCATGTGTAGGGATGGAGGGATGGGGGTAATGCGTGACAGGCAGCGACTGCTGGAGTGGAAGTGAAATCACGTTATTTCGAGAGTGCTATCTGCAACATCTGTATAAGGCAAGCCAAGACACAAAAAAGAATGTTGTGCCAATGCTATTGTGAAACGGCAATGTCCGAAAAGACCTTACCAATATCCAGTTAACGAAAAGGCAGTTTGTTAAGTTTCTTTTCTGTTATGCTCCCCACTGTAACGATTGGGACTCATTTTCAGCCCGGACTTTCACATTGCTGACTGTCCCATGAAGCACTATCTTTCTTTTACTCGCTTCAAGTAACAAATTAAACCCTTAATGGTTACTTAGTATGATGCAGAAATGCATAATGATACACATATAATGAATTAATTAATTTACACGTGAAAAATTTAAACATTTTATGCAGGACTTGGTACTGCATGTATAAGGACACTCAGCAAACCTCTCTACCTGAGAGGGTCTCTGCTAGTTTCTGGCAGTGCACCAGCAATGACAACCAGCAGACTTCTGAGTGACTACAAAAATGAAAAATAAATGAGATTTTTACACAAAGCAACATCAATTATTGATAACTTTACAAGGTCGATGAATAATTTGATATGGGCTGTTACACTTGCATTTGCAAGCAGGAGACCAACTTTATCTTATTTCTAAATTGAAATTTTGTTTCCAACAGAAATAAATCAGATAAGAGCCCTCTGAAAGTGTATTTAATGAAAGCATTAATAATTGCCTGCAGAGTAAATCAAGGCAGGCTATAAGTCATTAGGAGCATATGATATGACAGCACGCAAGACTACAACTGTTTTCTTAGCTCTGTGTTTTCTTCTTCTTCTTGTTCACAAGGTAACATTATGCAGCGCACATTAGCTGTAATAAAGTTGACCCCTTATAGGTCAATAACACACCACAATTTAGATAGACTCTGGCCTCTTTCTCTCAGTCAGAGTGTCTATTATTTATTGTAGAAGGTGGAAGGGCATAGCCGGGGGGGTTGTGACTCGTATCACATCACACAGCCAAGCGTATGACAACCTTCATTCAAAATTTTTAGAAATGAAGTGCAACAATACATACAAACTATTCAGCACTCTACAAACCCCAAAGCCTTAAAAACTCTTCATGTGTGTGAACTATATAGTTGTCAAAACTGCTGAACCTCTCTTTATTTATTTTTGGTTCTTTTTTTCATTCGTTTTATATTTTATTTACCTCATAACCCCTGGCATATTGTCTGTATATATTGGTGTTGATTGACATTGTTTATTCTTGCAATTTATTAACAAAATTTGTTTTAAAAAAAATCCATGGTTGTAATGTGTATTAATGTTAAATAGTGAAGAGAAAAATGGACTCACTTCCTCAATAAATTTCATGCAGCATTGATGCTTTACCCTTCGACAATGGCCTGGCGGCCCGTCCAGGGTGTCTCCCTGCCTGCCACCCAATGACTGCTGGGATAGGCGCCAGCATCCCCGCAATTCTGAGAGCAGGATAAGCGATTTGGATAATGGATGGATGTACTGACGCAGTTATAACTACAGAAGCAACGCTTAGCTAAAATTCAGTACTTTGCCTATAGATCGAATGCTAAAATGTCAAGATAAGCACCAGGGGTGATGTCTCTGACTTAGACGTGTCCAAGTACATCAGTGTTCAGTGAAATTAAGTTGTTTTCGTGTTGTGTAGACCTTTAACTGCAGTGTTTCCCCACACATGAACTTTACTTGGGCAGGCTACCCAGGTATGTTAACGGTGGCCAAAGCATAGACGAGTTTTCCCGCCCTTACCAAGGGCGCCGGGGTGGGTGCATCGTTCTTCCGGTCTAAACATCTGTAGTCGGATGTAAACATGCAAGCCTAGATCTGCGATATCCTCAACAACATTAAACATAAAAAATGGCTAAATACGGGAGGTCCCCGATTTACGAACGGCCTTACTTACGAACAGACCCCCGTAAAGCCCTGGCTAAATACAGGAGGTCCCCGATTTACGAACGCCCGTACTTACGAACCGACCTTCGTAACGCCTATTATTTAAAAAAATCGAGTTACACACAACGGTTCGTACTAACGAACGGACGGACTACTTTGCGCGACCCTCAAAACACTGCTCGGCCCGAGGGAGAACTACGCCGTGGCCTCAAAGCCGCCAAACGCGACCCACTCCCGGGACAGAGGCAGGGCGGAGGGGGGGGGAGTTTGAAACGCAAGAAATTTTTCTTTAAATTTTTTTTATACCTATACACACATTCCCTCTCTCAATATAATATTATTGTAAATACCGTAATGTCGTTAGATTCAAGGGCGTAGGAGATAGTTTTATTTTGGGGGGGGCAAACCCCTGTAGGAGGGTCCGGGAGCACGCTCCCCCGGAAAAACGGGTTTAAAGTGCCATTTTACGACAGTTTTCAGCAAAGAAAAACTGTTTCATGACCATACGATAGATTATGGATATTATTGTAAACTACTGATAAGACACGTTAGCCCCTAGTTAACGGGTCTGACCCTTTAGCCGAGCGGTTAGTGATGTCGCCTTGTGGTGCAGTACACCCCGTATCGAATCCCGCACCGGGCAAGAAAATAACCGCTTACATTGGTGGCAGCGGCGGGATCCGGAAGTGCGCAGATCCTCAGAAGTCTCTTCGGAGCGCGGGAAGAACAAAGCGCGAGGGCGCGCTTCCGGGAGAGGGTGACGACTGTAAAGTAGTAATAGCACCCTGAAATGAATGTAAATGCGTTATAAAACGTCGTATTCACAATACGGTTGCTATAACCCGTCCCGCATTAACGTTATAACCTTTACAGTTTATTGACGTGACTGTCGCCACGTCTCTGCTAGCTAACGTTAGCCTTCCCGCTCACTGACTAGCATTGACCGGAGTTAGCAAAAACACTACTACGATACCATACATAGGTCTCAACCTCAGGCGTCATCATAACGACGCGTTATCTTTTAAAAATGGGTAAGTACACTTTGTTAGTGAGGGAGTTTACACACCTGTGAGTGGTGAGGAACACGGGAGGATTCACCGATGCTGCCTTGAAGAGTTATGAGCGCCGCTGCCACGTCACCGTAGTGACGTATCAGCGCGCCGCCACGTCACCGCAGTGACGTATCAGCGCGCCGCCGCCGATACCAACGACATGGGGAGGAGGGGGGGGGTTTATTTTTATTTATTTTTTGTTAATACTGTTACATATTGTGGGATGGGGATGACATGAATGCTGACACGTACAGGGAGCATATGTCCACTATTATATATATTTATGCATTTATCTAGTAGTGGATGTGCTTGTTTATTGGGGGCTACTTTTTCACCCCCCCCCCCCAATTTTTTTTTACAGTTTTTTTCTGAAAGGCTCCTAATATACTAGTGGCTGTTATCATCATGCGATCATCGACCTCATAGATTTATTTTTGTGTCAACCTTGTTTACTTATTTATTTTATTTTCTCTTTTTGCATTGTATTATATCTAGACTGTAATTATTACGTTTTTTATGTTTTGACTCTCCCCTGTACTGAACTTCTGACATTGTATTGTTTCAATGTAAAAAATGTACATGATAAAAAAAAATTGCAAACTACTAATAAGACACGTTAGCCCCTAGCTAACGGGTCTGGCTCTTTAGCCGAGCTGTTAGTGACGTCGTCTTGTGGTGCAGTACACCTCGTATCGAATCCCGCACCGGGCAACAAAATAACCGGTTACAAAATGAAAAATAAAGATTACGACTTGTTTTCCCTTTGTGCTATGGCAGTTACAAGGACACAGGCTGGCTTTAGCTCAGCTTAGACTGCGAACTTTTGATGCATTTACTCAGCAGGGTAAGTGAATTTTATCTTTACTTCAGCACTAAATATCTTTTTGCATCTAATTTCTGTATAGTGGATTCAAAGCCAAGTGTCTGTTTTTGCAGGTTGGGGAGCAGACTTAAAAGGGAGCACCTGGTGCATGTCTGCGACTATCAGTAAGTGGACCATCACCAGAGGTGCTGGAGCTCTGAAAAACCTACAAACCTGACAAACAGTGCCATCTTTGTACACACTAGAGTGTTTATTTATTTATTTACTTTGTCTTACTCTTCCTACGTTGGGGGATGGAGGGGAGGGCTGGATCTGTGAAATGCATTATGTGAAATTAATAGAAATTTAACATAATAAATCAAAATATTGTGTTAAAGGTCACACGTATTTGTTGTTTGTCGCATGTAGTAGACCATATTTGTGCCGGCCACCACCGCCTCCGCCACTATATTTCAGACCTGTGAGAAACACTGAACTGTAGGTGTATGTCAGCCTCGGCCTCAGCAAAACAGACAAGATAAGAAAGCCCACTGAGCCTGAACACCCAGTGTCTGACAGAACTGTCCCAGAAATCTTGCATTAGGGGGATTTATCCTGGTGTCCTTTTGCGGCTTTGGCTATCAGACACTGGCCCTGTGAACTCCACCATCAACTTCTGCAGAAGTCTGGGGACGGGATACTTGCCATCCTGTTGGGGTTATCTGGCCAAGGAGTCACAGCAGTACTGGTAGACGGCAGACACCGCACAATGTCAAATTAAAGACGTGGCTGTCAACTTGGGACTGCAAACCTTTGCTCTTTTAACTGTTCGAGACGCTCTCTGGCCTGAGAACAGTCTGAGCCAAATGAAAGCAGAGTGAATGATTTGGTTTTCTGGGAACGTCCACTCACACACAGGCCACCACACACGTTAAATGAGTGGAAGTGTTTGGTACAGATGTAACATGTCAATCATTTGACAAGAATCACCCCCCCCCCATTTTCTTCTCCCCAATTGCATCCGTCCAATTACCCCACTCTTCCGAGCCGTCCCGGTCACTGCTCAGACTCAGGCTGCAGACTACCACATGCCTCCTCCCATACATGTGGAGTCACCAGCCGCTTCTTTTCACCTGACAGTGAGGAGTTTCACCAGGGGGGATGTAGCGCGTGGGAGGATCACGCTATTCCCCCCAGTTCCCTCTCCCCCCTGAACAGGCGCCCCGACCAACCAGAGGAGGCGCTAGTGCAGCGACCGGGACACATACCCACATCCGGCTTCCCACCCGCAGACACGGTCAATTGTGTCTGTAGGGACACCCGACCAAGCCGGATGTAACACGGGGATTCGAACCGGCGATCCCCGTATTGGTGGGCAACAGAATAGACCGCCACGCTACCCGGACGCCCACAAGAATCACCTTTTAAATAAAACAGTTGGACAATAACACTACTTTAATGTTACGACACGTTTTTGTTCCATTTCTAACTTTAAAATGTGTCGTCATCATGAAAGAGGGAATTATTTTATAAAGACTAATAACATTTGCGTCCATCCATCCATCCATTATCCAAACCGCTCATCCTGCTCTCAGGGTCGCGGGGATGCTGGAGCCTATCCCAGCAGTCGTTGGGCGGCAGGTGAGGAGACACCCTGGGCAGGCCACCAGGCCATCTTAAAATATAATTCTGATCCACTAAGGTTTGGTAGCCTCAGTTTCAAGTCAAAGTGCACACCTGATTCAAGCTGATGTGTCAAAACATGACATCATCCCCTAAAATAGAACAGTAGTGAATCTACTCCACTGACTATTAGATGACTGAGCACAACTGAAAAAAATCACTGCATTTATAGGTGCTACAGGAGGGTCAAAAAACAGCATCGAAAAACGCCTTCGAAACCCCAAAAAGCTGTGCAAGAAAAAAAAAAGCTAACATATAGCAGCTCTGTTCCCCTGCCTCGAGATCAAAGACACATACAGTCCAGTACAATGCAGTAAAGTACAGTACACTGCAGTACAGTACAGTACAGTCCAGTCCAGTACAGTACATTGCAGTGCAGTACAGTCCAGTGCAGTGCAGTACAGTACATTGCAGCACAGTACACTGCAGTACAGTACAGTCCAGTCCAGTCCAGTCCACTGCAGTACAGTACAGTGCAGTGCAGTACAGTACAGTCCAGTCCAGTACATTGCAGTGCAGTACAGTCCAGTGCAGTGCAGTACAGTACATTGCAGTACAGTACAGTGCAGTACAGCACAGCACAGTACACTGCAGTACAGTCCAGTCCAGTCCAGTCCAGTACAGTACATTGCAGTGCAGTACAGTCCAGTGCAGTGCAGTACAGTACATTGCAGTACAGTACAGTGCAGTGCAGTACAGTACAGTACAGTCCAGTACAGTACAGTGCAGTGCAGTACAGTACAGTGCAGTGCAGTACAGTACACTGCAGTACAGTACAGTGCAGTACAGTTTCAGTACAGTACAGTACAGTACACTGCAGTACAGTGCAGTGCAGTACACTGCAGTACAGTCCAGTACAGTACAGGACAGTACAGTACTGGATCAATTAAACAAACTGTGCAGAGCCACAGGAACTTTCTTCTTGCAGTGAGCGGGGCCCGTCTGGACAGAGAGGTGGTGAAAATGAGTCGTTAAAGCTGCTTTGTGTTTCAGCCTGTTTAAACGGGCAGGGTTGAAGAAACCGTATCAACTAAGTAAGAATAACGACGTGGGCTTGAGTGTGTTGCATTGCTTGTCCACGTTTATTTAGGTGAAAAGCTGACCATCGATACAACCCCCCCCCCTAAATGTATCACAGTGGCTTAACAAAGGCGACCGTTACACTGAAGGCTGGGCAAGACTTGACCTAGTTCTGCTTGCATACCCTCAGACGAACAGCCCTCATCACCCGGAATTCAAGAGGCAGCATTCCTGGGTGGGCGCAGCATCTGATCCTCGCAACGGCACTGAAACAATGCTGTGGGCTGCAACGGCACGAGCGCTGACTTACTACTGTACTCTGTATCGGAGAGGAAATGTAATCCAATCATTTCAGGACGAGGTTTAACAGAGACGATACAGCACTGCCAGCTTTTCCAGACCACCCCCACCCTCCCTCAATTCACGAGAGCAGGACATGTGGAGAAGATAGAGCCCCTTTTCCACTGCACGGTACTGGCTCTATTCGACTCTACTCGCTTTACTTGGGATTTGGTTTTCCACTGCAGATAGTACCCCTCACGGTGAAGCCCCGCTGGTCGTTTTTGGGCGAGCTGACTATCTCTTCCTCCCTTGTCTACCAGCGGCCCACACCAGTGTTTTATTTTCCAAAAAAAAAAAAAAAAAAATCAACAAGACCAACTCTAAATGTGTGCAAGTTTCGTAAGACTCACTTTGGCATTTCCTGGTTATAAACAAGAGCTGTTCAATTTCTCTCTGACCAATCAGTGGTCAGATTTTATTTATATTTAAATAAATATAAATTCATTTTATCTATATTTTTCTTTATATTTTTTTTTAATATTTTATTTATTTTTAAATTTAAATATTTTTATTTATTAATTCATAAGATTTTACTGAAATTTAAATACAAATAATTTTTATTTATATTTTTACTTATATTTTATTTATTTAAATAAAAAATTTTTTTATTTATTCATAAGATTTTATTTATATTTAAATAGAAATACATTCTATTTATATTTTTATTTATATTTTATTTATTTCTAAACTTAAATATTTTTATTTATCTATTCATAAGATTTCATTTATATTTAAATTGTATTTATATTTTTATTTATATTTTATTTATATTTAAAATTAAATATTTTTATTTATTTAATTTATAAGATTTTATCTATATTTAAATAAATATTTATTTATTTATCGTGGTATTTTCATGCCACCTTTTAGTATCGGCTCGGCTCACTGGGACCCTTGAGTCTGCACCCTGGTGGAGGTAATGCACTCAGATTTTTTTTTTTTCTCGAAAGACAAAATTAAAACAACTGACCTTCTAATGTGCAGGCATTGCTACACACTGCTGTCTACAAACTATGCACTCCACTCCATTAATCCCGCCATTTTCTATGGCTGCTTTTTACTGAAGGAGTTCCTGCTCATCATCAGTGCCATGAGGAAAAAAGAAAACCTGGATGAATTTCAAACCCTTTTCAGTGCCCCCCCCACACCCCCCCACACCCGCCCACACCCACACACACACACACACCGTGGAGATGCTATCGCTTAGATGTTTTCGTAAGCAGCCGGGGTAATAACTGGCAAGTGGCATGCTGATGCTGAGAGACCTCCAGTTATGGAGGAGGGGAGGAGGCGGCGCAGCAATCACGACAATCAGCGGCTGCATCCAAATGAGCTGCTGCTCCTTTTTCGGGGTGCCGCTGGTAAATGTGGGGCCGCTTATTAAAAAAAAACAAATAACGTTAATTTATTGATTATAACTCAGGCACATTCTGCACCAGAACATCAATAAAAAAATGAAAATAAAGTGAATAGCGTGGTCCTCCCACACGCTGCGCCCCCCCTGGTGAAACTCCTCACTGTCAGGTGAAAAGAAGCGGCTGGCGACTCCACATGTATCGGGGGGGGGGGGGCGTGTGGTGGTCTGCGGCCCTCCCCGGGTCAGGGGGTGGAGCAGCGACCGGGACGGCTCGGGAAAGTGGGTAACTGGCCAAGTTACAACTGGGGAGGGGGGGGAAAAGGGGGGGAGGGGGTGGGGGTTCAAACGCCAAACACCTCCACATTGGGTACTTCAGCACTGAGGAAAATGCTTGGACCTTTTTATTCCCCTGAACAGGGAATATTGTGTGTGTGTGTGAGGAAAGTTATTATTAGGAAAGCACAAAGTGAAGAATTAAGTTTTTTTTCCTCTCTCTCTCTCTCGAGACAAGGCCCTCTATCTTTTGAACTTGGTGAAAGGGTTTTTTTTTGTTTTTTTTGGAGCCTCACATTTTGCTGTGGAGTGTCTTTGAAGGGGACAAAGAAGTGTGTTTTGAGCCTCTTACCTCCTGGTGACTGCTGGGAATTAAGGTCAGACGGCTGAGGGCGGATGGGTCGGCCGGCACTCCAGCTAGCGACGCTCACAAGCTGGTGCGTGCGACCCGACACGACGCCCTTGCCGGACGCCCCGGTTGTTATTTGGTGTTTTAGCCAACCTGCAATAACCACCCCAGCCGTTTCAGTAGGCATCGAGAAGACATCTGTCCCAAATTATCCTCCGTCTAGCTCGTTTAAAATCACCCCTCTCATTTCAGCATTACAGCCAAATACACACACACACACACACACATATATATATATATATATATATATATGGGGGGGGGTTTTTGCACATATAGGTCAGAAGATTTCATTTTAATTATATTCTGTGTGGAGATTTAAATGAGATCACTAAGAACAATACTCAGCACTGACCTCATGAAGTACAACTGTGCCCGTCTGTTTTCTCGCACGGCAAACTAGAGTCCTTCAGCCGGACCCATGAATTTAGCGCTTTCAACAAGGGCGGTTTATCCACCTTCATCGCCGCGCTCACGTCACAGTTTAAGTGAGGAGGCCTCTCGGCGGGGGCAGCTTCATCCCAGTCCGATATTAAAATGATCTCCGAGCGCTGAGTCGATAAATACGGTGATTTGATATTACAAGTTTGTTCTTTTGTAAGGCTCCATCCCCCTCTCGCCTATAACCGCGCAATAATCTAAAGAAAGTGTGCAACAAAAAAAGTGTAAATAGCCTGATCCTCCCATACGCTACGTCCCCCTGGTGAAACTCCTCACTGTCAGGTGAAAGGAAGCGGCTGGCGACTCCACATGTATGGGAGGAGGCGTGTGGTAGTCTGCAGCCCTCCCCGGATCGGCAGAGGGGGTGGAGCAGGGACCGGGACGGCTCGGGAAGAGCGGGGTAATTGGCCAAGTACAATTGGGGAGAAAGGGGGGGGGGTTCTTTCTTCCACTTTAGCCATATTTGTACATTTGTGCCATCCACCATCATCAAAATCATTAAAATGTGCGTGGGCTCCATTGTAAATAACAGTAGCACGGCAATGTCCACCGAACCCTGGGGTTGTCCAACCTTGCGGGTCATCCCAGGTCATCCTGTGTGTGGCGGTGTGGAGTTCCCTCCAGGTGCTGCGGTTTCCCCGCCCCACAGTCCAAAGACATGTAGGTCAGGTGAATGGACCAGGCTACAAAATGGTCCCTAGGTGGGAATGTGTCGGCCCTGTGATGGACTGCCACCCGACGACTGCTGGGACCGGCTCCGGCATCCCGCCACGCAGACCAGGATGAGCGGCCCGGATAACGGCTGGGCAACGTGAACCTGAACGTGAGATCGGTGCGTTTTGTCCATGATGTTCGATACCAGGTCCGTCGGCGGCCCGTTTCCCCGACAGCACGATACGGTCTCGCGTTGTCAGGGCTGCCATCTTTCGCGTTTCCGTTTATCTTGTTCCAAACTGTTGACAGCTCACCGTCTCGGCTCTAATTTGAACCGTCTCCGACACGAGTACGCTTTCCCGAGTAAACATCCAAACTGCTAAAATTCAAAGCCGCCGCCGCCGCTGCGGCGATCATTCCATCAAAATCTCTTCACGGCATCTGCACATTGTGTTTTAACACTGTGATCCGGGGGAAGTGATGGAATATCAAACTTGTCTCGGCTTAGTGGTGCAATTTCACACCGAATTGATTTTCTCTCCCGGCCTTCGCACTCAGACAAGAGAGTCAGATCAGCCATGCCTATGGATGAGGGCAGCTTTTGGCAGTTATATACGTTTACTTTGGACAGTGAGACATGATAGGAAAGACAGAGCGGAGAAAGAGAGGGTATGACATCATACATCATATACGATGACGTCATACCAGACACATTTGGGTCTAACCTGGGGCACTTTTGGCTCGGTTACGGTACTGGCAACTGTTGTGTGGGCCAGACGTGGCCCAAATGTCATAAGCCGGGCCTGACTTGGGTTACGGCAAGTGTTGTGCGGGCCAGACATGGCCCAAATGTAATGAACCGGGCCTGACTTGGGTTACGGCACATACTACGCGGGCCAGGTGTGGCCCAAGTGTGGCTGGGTTGAGGCAGCCGCGCTCACCCCGAGTCGACACCGTCGTCCAAGGCCGAATGTGGGCGGTAAGATGAGTGCTGATGTGGGCCACGTTTGGGCCAAAGACTCTTTGCTATCCGGGAAGCAGTTTTACTGACACTTAACCGGAGACTAACTGTGGATTTATATAAGACTTGAACCAAATGTGCAACAGTGAACTTGAAAAATGCTCTAATTATTCTCACTTTCGTGTTGACGCTCCCGTTGCCGGTAAGAGGAAGTGGCACAAAGTAAGCTATCCGAACGCAGGAGATATTTAAAACATGGAAAGTCAGTGACTAATTTAGAGATGGTGAAATGTTTAATTAAAGGCCTCCCGTCTCACCTCGCTCTCCCATTAAGGCGCCTCGCTCGTTCACCGTTTGCACCGTGACCGGTTAGTAGACGCCACTTTATCCCCGCTCCCGTCTGTTGTTCGCCCCATAACCGGAACGCCGAACCGAGCGGAGACGCAGCTCCGAGCTTTAACTTCAGATGAGGAAAATGTAAGACTGGACGACTGGCCGACGCCTCATCTGTCAAAAACACACTGCGGCCCCTACCGGGAGCGAGTAGACCCGCGGATGACACAACTGCGGGTCGGATATGGTTCGGAGACACTAGTTATAGGGATGACCTCGAATAAGTGCCCGAAATGTGAACACATCGGTGCCGAGGGGGTCGTCGCCGCTATACCTGGAATTAATGTGACCCATTTACTCCAGCTACTCAAGGAAAATCGCAAAATCCAGCATGATAAATACTTGATGTCCTCGCTCTAGCTGCAAGATAAATGTCTATATTTCTGTACTGTAAGGACGCAGCTAGGTGCGGTTTTCCATCCGGCTGCTGAAATCACAGGAGAATCACAGCGATCCCTCTCCAATCCGGTCTTGTGTGCCGCTCTTCTGTACTACTTATTCGCGCTTCCCAGATTATGTTCTCTGCAAACGTTCTGTCACGTGCACTCCGGCTGGAATACTTGTACGTGTTGGACGTCATAAGACCACATATCAAATCACGTTCTGCCACACGGACATGATGCATGCCTCCCTCAATGATACTACTCAGCTATCCACACAGGGGCCGGCGGTTCGAATCCCCGTGTTACCTCCGGCTTAGTCGCGCATCCCTACAGACACAATTGACTGTGTCTGCGGGTGGGAAGCCGGATGTGTCCTGGTCGCTGCACTAGCGCCTCCTCTGGTCGGTCGAGGCACCTGTTCGGGGAGGGAGGGGGGACTGGGGGGGGGTAGCGTGATCCTCCCACATGCTACGTCCCCCTGGTGAAACTCCTCACTGCCAGGTGAAAAGAAGCGGCTGGCGACTCCACATGTATCGGAGGAAGCATGTGGTAGTCTGCAGCTCTCCCCGGATTGGCAGAGGGGGTGGAAGAGTGGGGTAATTGGCTGGATACAATTTGGGGGGGGGGGTAGATTTGAAAAAAGAAAAAAAATATCTTGGCACAGTGTGACATTTGTGGATGCTGATGTTTTAACGCACAATAGTTGCATGTCTGCCTCTGCTAAGACAAAGGGGTGCCAAATTTCCCCTTACACCCGAGTTAGTAAGTCATGGCACAAAGGGGGGGGGCACCACAGGTCTTTGTAGAAAAGACTGGCACCCTTTAGGGGTCATAGGTTCCTTTGCTGGCGGTGAGACCACAGAGCTGGGGCTCCTTCTCTGAGGATGTGCTCCTGTCACAGGGGCATGGGGCAGTTGTAGGGCAACAAATATGAGGCAGCTTCTGTGGCCACAAGGGTTGTAACAGTGGTATATTATAGTGCGTTGAAGTATGTTGAGGAAAGTGTGTTTGTTTGGGGGGGGGGTTAAGTTGAATTTGACCCCCCCTCCATGGATGTAGCATGGATTCTCCTGTTAAGAGATCTCCTGTTGGTGTGTTTACGCATGCAAATTAAAAATTCAATTTCCATCAGATTGAGGCAGTGAAATGACTATTGCAGCTCCCGTGTCAAGACCTTAATCAAACTAAATCAATACAGCAATACACACAGCTAGATTTTTTTTTCATCAGTTATGTGATTAACTCTGCTTTGTATACACCTTCTTGTGGAGAACCGGTTGCGCACATGAACCGAAATCCCGGTTGGCATCTGATCCGGAGACGGCAAACGAAAGACAACATGGCAAGCAGCAGCCAAGAGCCGCATTTCTGGAGTAAGACTGAAGCAACAAACGTTCATGCTAAATAAAAAAATTTTTTAAAAAGGGGGGCTTATAATTCTGAAGTTTTGGGATTTTGGATGAGTGAAAAAACAGAAACAGAGACGTTTTCCTAAAAGTCTCCAACACAAATTGTTGGAAATGCAACTTAACTTCCCTTCCCCTAAGTAGACAATCCACCAAGTCGTGTAAATTCAGATTACTGGAGAGATTGCAGTATTGCAAACACGCGTAGACCGTACACTTGCACTAGCTTAATTCAATTACCGCCTACATCAGATTGTTGTGTAAACGTAGTGTGTGTTTATCACTGCTCCGGCGTGGTGCTCCAGGTGACAGAGGGCCTGCTGCTAACAAGATGCTGGCCATAAAAAAGGGAGGGAACTGTTTTTCCACTTCATCTCTTGATGGACACCATCGTCGGTGGGCATTAGGACAAGAAGACATGGCCAGTAGCCCAAACAGCAAAACTGCTGTGGCCCGGACCCGACACTTTCATCCGACCCACATACGGCGTGGAATGATGGCACTTGGGCGGTCCGCTCCTGTTTGCCAGATCTGGGCCAGAACCAAGCCACAGCAATGCCGCGTGTGCCACGTTTGTTGTGTGATATTTGGGCCATATTCACCATTTACCACACGGGGCACTTCAGGGCCACATCCAGATCACATGTTGCCCAGAGCACCACATCTTTGCCCACATGTGATTTGGCATATTTGGGCCATATTTGCTATTATACATGTGGGCCACTTCAGGCTCACGTCCATTTTGTCAGGGCCAGAAGAAGGCCGCCGGTGCCGCATCATTGCCAGAAGTGGCCCACATCCGGATGCTGTCTGGGAGGTCTAATAACTTGTTTCTCCATTTGTAGAACTAAACGAGTTCTGGGAAACACATCGCCCGGGTTTTCACCACAGCGGACAGCATCATGTCCATTGGTTTGTCCTGAAATACGTTTCCCCAAATGTTCACCAGGGTCTCCATTTCAGCCTCTCTCAGGGCGCTCACACAGTCTATAAGTACAGGGTGCAGACACTGTGCGGACGGACCACACATTTCATAGTTTTTTCATAGTCCAGTCGCACCGACGCATACCCCAAGGCCTACATTTCCCACAATCTTTGCGCGTCGTTTTCCTTTCCCGGCGGAAGTTAGAGACTGCAAACAACATGGCGCTGCCCACGGGTGAGGGAGAGGAGCTGCTCTGTTGCCAGGCTGGAAAGAAAAACCTCGCGGAGGTGGTATGTTCGACCACTTAACGAAGGGAGGGATAGAGAGGAGGAGTTCAGCATGTTGGCGAGGGATATGAGAGGTATGGATGAGGGAAAAGATCGTCTCCAAACTGTACAGAAGTTGTAAAGCCACGAAGAAGAAACCGAAGACGGTTTTCCGGTGCCACAAGAAATGCCCGTCGCAACACGGCCTCCCACAGTCTCGCATCCCCGGAAGTGTGCAGTCAGTGGAATACGTTTTGATCCGCCACCACGCCCACCGTGGACCCCTGCAGTCTCCCTCCGACGGGCCATTCCGCATCCTGGAGACCAGGGACGAGCACTTTGTCGTGGAAGTCGGCAACAAGCCAGAGCGTATGTCAGTGGATCGCCTCAAACCGGCTCACCTGGACTTGGACCGACCAGTTGCACTTGCCCAGCCCCCATGGCGGGGCGCCCTCCTACCCTGCCCCCACCCCCCCAACAAGGCCCCTAAGGTTCCTCCAACCCCCACCCTACCCCCAGGGTTGCAGGGTCCCCAAGGCCTCTCCTGTGGGCCCTCCGGCCTTCGCACCTGTTCGGCGAAGCCGTGGCGGCCGGGCCATCCGCCCCCTCCACCTTGACTTCTTCTATTATGGTGAATTCTGGGGACGCATGTAGCGGACTCTATGGACAGAATTCACCATAATAGGTTTCCGGTCGCTTTAAGAGAACGTGTTTTCGGGCTGACCGGGTGAGCTACGGCGATGATTGGTTGGAGCAGCGCCAGGTTGCTCGGGCTGTTGGTTTGTGAATAAAAGAAAAGAAACGCGCGTTCGTGTAGTCAACGAGAGAAATTGCCCGTCTCTACTTTGCTTCAGTTTCTACAACCTCTAATAAAAATATTTTGCCTGTCAGCCTGCGGATGTGCAGCCTCCTAGGCGGACCCTCGCACGAATGCGACCAAGTCTAATACGAGCTTGCACTTTCCAAAAAGGAAAGGTTTGCTATGCCACCATTTTGGGCCAAATCCCAATTCCCCCCTTGGTCCTACCCCTCCATTCTGCGCACGGCCATGTAGGGGAGACACAAAGAGACACAAAGTTTACACAACAACTTTCAACGACAATCTGAACAGCAACAAGCTATAGGGGCCCGCTGGAGCAGCCCGATCTGAAGCTCATGATCCACAACAGACCAGTGATTATAAACTGAAGGCCTGGGTGATGCTGGTGGTTCCAAGCAGCACACGAAGGATTTCTGGAATCAAACTATCCAAAAAGTCATGGGCTACGGAGACAATTCTTAAGAGCCAAGCTGGGCACATTAGAAACCACATTTTATGGGCGTCCGGGAAGCGTAGCGGCCTATTCTGTTGCCTAGCAACACGGGGATCGCCGGATCGAATCCCCGTGTTACCTCCGGCTTGGTCGAGCGTCCCTACAGACACAATTGGCTGTGTCTGAGGGTGGGAAGCCGGATGTGGGTGTGTGTCCTGGTCACTGCACTAGCGCCTCCTCTGGTCGGTTAGGGCGCCTGTTCAGGGGGGAGGGGGAACTGGGGGGGAATAACGTGATCCCCTCACGCGCTACGTCCCCCTGGTGAAACTCCTCACCGTCAGGTGAAAAGAAGCGGCTGGCGACTCCACATGTATGGGAGGAGGCATGTGGTAGTCTGCAGCCCTCCCCGGATCGGCAGAGGGGGGCGGAGCAGCGACCGGGACGGCTCGGGAGAGTGGGGTAATTGGCCGGATACAACTGGGGAGAAAAGGGGGTGGGGACCGGGTGGGGACCCCAAAATAAAAACACATTTTACCAATAAGCATCCATATGTGACAGAACTCACGAGACCTTCGCTACAGTACCCACGTCATCCTATCATATCTCGTCTTCATCACGAGTTGGCCATTCTTCGAGCTCCACAAGGTATCCTCCCGTTTCATCCGGCTTTGTAGCCCAAAATAAGTCCCGGCCGCAAAACCCCGAGTTAAGCAGCAGCGGCCTCGCCTCGGGCCTATTCACTGCGCTGTGCAAGACATCGCCGCCGGGACCTTTCTATCTTACCACCGGACAACGCCGCACACAACCAGTGCCGCGGCGAGAAGGGGGGGAGAATCTGGGGCTACGCCGCCAAACTGAACGGATAGGTGATTTTGTGAACCCGTCCATCCATTACCCAAACCACTTATCCTGCTCTCGGGGCCGCGGGGATGCTGGAGCCTATCCTGGACGGCAGGCGGGGAGACACCCTGGAC
This sequence comes from Lampris incognitus, assembly GCF_029633865.1. Classification (NCBI taxonomy): domain Eukaryota; kingdom Metazoa; phylum Chordata; class Actinopteri; order Lampriformes; family Lampridae; genus Lampris; species Lampris incognitus. The sequence goes on from NC_079218.1 coordinate 9,145,398, forward strand.
AGGCCGCCAGACCATCACAGGGTATTTTGTGAATCCACAATACACAGTGTGTGATTATTTTATTTATTTAAATCGCAGTCCACTTATCCCCGGAGAGCCTCGCGGGCTCTCTCAGCAGCATCACAACACCGGCCCCAATTCATCTCCCCTAACAGCGTCGTGGCGTTCCCGCAAACTCCTCCAGCTGTTGCACGCCTTCTGTCCTCCCGTCTCCGTGACGGCGGGGGGGGTGGGGGTGGATATGAGCTCCGGGTGGGAGTGTGTGCAGCGTGATTAAGGTGCAGCTTTGCACCGTCTCTAAGTGTTATATCCTCCCCTGCATCAATAATGCATCCGGCACTCTCATGCAAGATGCACTATTCGATCTGATTATGATGTTCGCAGGAGCGAACCCAGTACTCGCTCAAGGCAGAAAGGAACATCTTGGATTTTGGGGCCGAGGCTTCGTGGACCCTCGCGCCGCTCTACTTTCCTACTGCAGTGTTGCACCCCCCCACACACCCCACACCCCATCACCCCAAAAATGCTTGCAACATCTTAACTTTGTTCCACTCTTCATCCTTCATCCAGTAGGATGGATGGACTGCAGATGGATGTTTGTGGTTTGCTAACGGCGGCTACCGAGCGTGTAAACAGAGATAGGCATCTCACTCGGCCCCCGCTTCTTCTTCTTCTTTTTTCTTTGTTGGAGCTGCAACATTTTGCTGTGCACAGTCGCTGACTGAAAGGCGTCGTGCACCAGACCAGGCTCCCTCAGCCGCTCCAACGCCAGCTCTCCCCAGCCAGACACCCGGGTGTCTGGCTCGGAGGTCACGATCACAAATCAAGACGCGAGTCTTGATTTGTGAAAGAGGGTTAAAGAGGGCCCATCAGACAAAGCCGTTCATAAAACTGTTCGAAACAAATTTTTTTTCTCCCCCAGCCGGAGTTATGTAAGCGGTTTTATTTCCCACCGTATTCAGCCCAATACTGAATAGCGCGGCAAATGAAAATGGAAAAGGTCACATCAATTATTTCACCGATCAACTAAAGAGGGACGCACCTGTCAACACAGACAACCAAGCAACGGCAATCGCTGTTGCCATACCAATATTTTTGTCCTTAGACCTATTTTTAAAAAATCTGCTCTGCAGCCGGGCGGCTGTCCGTGCTCCACCATTAGCAACGTGCGACATATTTGCCCAACTGCAGAATCAATAAGTGAATATGTTAAGAGACTTGCCAGAAGGAAAAGTTTGAGGAGCCACTCTCAGCATGACCCTCAAATCTGAGCATTGGCAGCCACCTTCGAGTCTCCGGCTCCTTCAGGGGGCTGCCCAAGGGGGAAACTGTGCTCGGTTGGTCACGGCTCCTTCTTAGGAAGAGAGCCCCTCAGAGGGTCATCGGGAGAGCCCCTCAGAGGGCCATCAGGAGAGCCCTTCAGAGGGTCACTGGGAAAGCCCTTCAGAGGGTCACCGGGAAAGCCCTTCAGAGGGTCATCAGGAGAGCCCTTCAGAGGGTCATCAGGAGAGCCCCTCAGAGGGTCATCAGGAGAGCCCTTCAGGGGGTCATCAGGAGAGCACTTCAGAGGGTCATCAGGAGAGCCCCTCCGAGGGTCATCAGGAGAGCCCTTCAGGGGGTCATCGGGAGAGCCCTTCAGAGGGTCATCAGGAGAGCACTTCAGGGGGTCACCGGGAGAGCCCCTCAGAGGGTCATCAGGAGAGCCCTTCAGGGGGTCATCGGGAGAGCCCTTCAGAGGGTCATCAGGAGAGCACTTCAGGGGGTCACTGGGAGAGCCCTTCAGAGGGGTCACTGGGAGAGCCCTTCAGAGGGTCATCAGGAGAGCCCTTCAGAGGGTCATCTGGAGAGCACTTCAGAGGGTCATCAGGAGAGCCCCTCAGGGGGTCATCAGGACAGCCCTTCAGAGGGTCATCAGGAGAGCCCTTCAGAGGGTCATCAGGAGAGCACTTCAGAGGGTCATCAGGAGAGCCCCTCAGGGGGTCATCAGGACAGCCCTTCAGAGGGTCATCAGGAGAGCCCTTCAGAGGGTCACCGGGAGAGCCCTTCAGGGGGTCATACTGCCCCTAGAACATCATCAGCTGCTCACTGACCCCTTCGGAGGACTTACTCAGCTCTCGCTGCCTCAGTAGAGCCGCCAACATACCGAAAGACCCATCCCACCCTGAACATCATCTGTTTGACCTGCTGCCCTCTGGTAGACACTCCAGGTCCATCAAATCGTGGACAAAGATGCTTAAGAGCAGCTTCTATCCCAGAGCCATACGGGAGCTGAACACTGCCCAACACTGACAGCCCGGGACCTGTGTGACTATCAGTACTACAATATAAATCCAACCATTTTGTATATGTTGTACTGTAGTACATATACTGGTACGCTCTGTCATGTCCATCTCCCTCAGGCGCATGTATGTAAGTAACCTGCTAACATCTATTTCAGCATCTCTGACATAGTCTCTGCACCGTTGCACTTTATCACCTCTTATTTCACCTGTATAAGTCGACCCTTGTGTATATATCTGAAGATTGTTGTGTTGTAGTCAGCGGCGGCTGGCCAGTACAGGGCGCTGGGGCGCCGCCCCCTTCAAACATCAAGAGATGAAAATCTACTTAAACATGTTAAATATAGTTTAGTTGTGTAATGCAAATAATTATGAAACAAAAGTGTTTTTTCAGTCTGTGAGCGCCTGTCAGCGGCCATGAAATATTGGTTCAAATGGTATTTGGTTGATTTCTGTCTGAACACATATACTTCCTGGGTGAGGGGCGCCGACCAAACCATACCTTATGTAAGCCCTCAAACTTGTGGCGATCAGGTGACCTGAGGCTGCTGTCTGATTGGTTTCTCCAGATTTTCCATGGGGCGCAGGTCTGTGCCGCCCCAGACACTCCCACTTTTGTTGGCAGAGAATTGGTATTGGTTTAACGTTTTTTGATCTTATGTGATTGGACAATTCTCATGGCTGTCAATCATGTTCACACCCACCACGACGCCTTGTCTCGACTGTCAATCATCCGCCGTCTACGAACCCTGATAAAAATCTATAGGCTACATTGTCCTCAGTGTGTATTTCTTTGACCTGCTGCTCTGTTTTGACGGATGTAGCGCCGGTCTGTACAGGTGTGTGATGCAGGGCTGCTAACTTTATATGATACTACTACTACTACTACTACTCCTACTACTACTTTCGGCTGCTCCCGTTAGGGGTCGTCACAGCGGATCACCTGTTTCCATCTCTTCCTGTCCTCTGCATCTTCCTCTGTCACACCAGCCACCTGCATGTCCTCCCTCACCACATCCATAAACCTCCTCTTTGGCCTTCCTCTTCTCCTCTTCCCTGGCAGCTCCATATTCACCATCCTTCTCCCAGTATACCCAGCATCTCTCCTCCACACATGTCCAAACCATCTCAATCTTGCCTCTCTTGCTTTGTCTCCAAACCGTCCAACCTGAGCTGTCCCTCTAACACTATATATAATTTCTATTTATATATTTGGCTAGTTTGAACTCTTCTATTTTGATTGCTGTTTGTTATGTGTGACTGCACCGTCAGGATTACTATACAACTTTGTTGTGCTGTACTTTGTCGTGCAATGACAGTGAAGGAAGTGTATTCTTTTCTACTATTCGGCTGCGTTGTGAAGGCTAGCTCTGCACTGGCAGTGTCTGGTGTAAAATAAAAAAAGTGCTGCTACTCCATATCACGAGCTGAGGACGTCCTAAAGCCTTGTAAATGAAAAAGCATCAATATACCAACGTGCCAAAGTTGGGCGGGGAAAGGGGAGAAAACGGCAAACCTCCCAATTGTATCAAAGACACACACACTTTCCCCCAGATGAGATTATAAACCGTGATTGGATCTACGGTAGACACGCAACACAAATCCCTTTCTGTTGGCAAAACAGGGACGTCCAATCTTTTCAGCAAGTTTAACCCCCCGGCGTATTTCACGCGTTGTCGTTTGACCTCTCCCTGTTCACTCTTCACTCGGGGAAAAGCTGGGCTTTTGAAAAACGTACGGAGGCATAAATACGACGATATTTCATTTGGACTTTGCACTTTCTAAAACAAGTTCAGAAAAGGCACGGTGAAAAGGTTTCAGTAGAAAAGCACTTTCCTGAATTTCTACAACAATTTGCAGAGCTCCGGGAAGGGGAGGACAGCTAAGCAGCGAAACAGCAGTGGCGATGGAGAGGATGAGATGCAACCCCTGGTTAGTATGGAGTGAAAGGTTCGGGGTATCATCCACCCCATTTACACCTGGTCTTGAAATGTGATCTGTGTCCGGACACATGATCCGGATGATAAACGAGCTGATCTTGCCTTTGTGTTTACACCTGGTGTTTTTAATGCATTCTCGTCGTCCTCGCTGAGATCGATCTCTGTCCTCCACAGCAAAACCTGCGCCTGAGTATTTTGAGGTGGCGGCGTATCAGCTGTAGGCTAGGTGTTAACTTGGACAGCGCTGTCACCCCATAAACCTCTCTTGTATCCTAATGGCACCTGGGATGTGACTCTTCCATTTCTACCAGTCACTGTATGGCCTGCTTTCTTTACGTTTTCATCAGGCAAAGTTCTCTTGGACGGTGATTTTTCGTTGCTTAATTCGGATATATGTGTTTACTCTGTATATATGTGTTCTTAGTTTGGATGTATGTGTTCTTAGTTTGAATATATGTGTTCTTAGTTTGAATATATGTGTTCTTAGTTTGGATGTATGTGTTCTTAGTTTGAATATATGTGTTCTTATTTTGGATGCATGTGTTCTTAGTTTGAATATATGTGTTCTTAGTTTGGATGTATGTGTTCTTAGATTGGATATATGTGTTCTTAGTTTGGATGTATGTGTTCTTAATGTGGATATATATATATTCTTAGTTTGGATATATGTGTTCTTAGATTGGATATATGTGTTCTTAGTTTGAATATATATGTTCTTAATGTGGATATATATGTCTTCTTAGTTTGGATATATGTGTTCTTAGATTGGATATATGTCTTCTTAGTTTGGATATATGTGTTCTTAGATTGGATATATGTGTTCTTAATTTGGCTGTATGTGTTCTTAATGTGGATATATGTGTTCTTAGTTTGGATGTATGTGTTCTTAATGTGGATATATGTGTTCTTAGTTTGGATGTATGTGTTCTTAATGTGGATATATGTGTTCTTAGTTTGGATATATGTGTTCTTAGTGTGGATATATGTGTTCTTAATGTGGATATATGTGTTCTTAGTTTGGATATATGTGTTCTTAGTGTGGATATACGTGTTCTTAGTTTGGATATATGTGTTCTTAATGTGGATATATGTGTTCTTAATGTGGATTAATGTGTTCTTAGCTTGGATATATGTGTTCTTCATGTGGACATATGTGTTCTTAATGTGGATATATGTGTTCTTAGTTTGGATATATGTGTTCTTGCAGTTTTTGGATAGGTGTCTTTGTCCTGGTATTGCACTGCTGTGGGCTGGGAGAAACGATATTTCATTTCATTTCATGTACACAAGTACATGAAGTGAATTGACATGTAACGTGTTCCTGATTTCTGAGGTTAGCTGTGTCTATGGATACCAGCACATTGTACGGATTGCATTTACACCTACCTAAGATCCAAGCAGCAGACTAACGCCAGATGTGGTCAGACAGATCCGACCACGTTCCGATCACGACGCATTTACACCTTGCATTAACACGCATTTTTCCTTATCTGGATAACATGTCCGGACACAGATCACATTTTAATACCAGGTGTAAATGGGGTCAAAGGTTCAGTTATACCAGTAAAAAAAAAAAAAAGTACAGTATGAACACAGCAACATAAAACATACAGCACACACAGCTTGCAGAAATTTGTGCCAAAATCATAAAAACAGCAATTGTGCCTACGATAGCGTGAAGGGGCAAAAGCTCCTGCACAGCCGCACATGTCTATGGAGTTTTTAGTGGGTTAAAAGGTCAAGAGTTGCAAATGGCAGCCGACGTGTTCATGCTTAAATAATGAAAGTGAAGTCTGATGTGATTCTGATGCAACAGAAACAGACCGGCGACGAGTGAGGTGCTGCCAGGACTGCCGTGACGTTAGCATGCTTACAATCCTACAGCTGCTGTTCTCTGCAAGAGCTGCCGAGAATTTGATTTAGGAAAGAAGAGCAAAGACAGTAGGTCTTCATGCTAATAATAATGGATTACATTTGTATAGTGCTATTTATATATTATATTTATTTATTAATTTATCTATTTGGCAATCATTGCAAAAATGAAAAAGTTTAGTTTTGAGGAAACAAGCTTACTTTAGTGCACATTCACAAATAATCATAATGTTGGGGCCGATCCATTTATTTATTTATTTGTTGCTCGTTGCCCATTTCTTATCTTTTTCTTCTATTGTTCTGGTCATGTGGGTCCAAAAGACATGAACTCTCAGATTGTGACTAGTCGGGTGCGGTGGAAACGCTTCGTTTAACACAGACGCTCGGGAAAATATCATTTAATATAATTTATACGCCTCAACACGGAGAATTGCACAGTTGTGGAAACACAAACTTCTGACACCCGGTTATTTACGACTGGCCACCGAAGCCTGGACCCGCTGAGAGCTGCAGTCGTGTAAGTTGCTCTGGCACTGATCCAACCTACCACATCCAACTACTTAGGGACCTAAATGTCAGTGTTATTTCAAATCACAAACATCACCTCGCCCCACACCACTTACAAATAACAACTGAAGGACACGCCATTTCATTAGACTGAGCTTTGGTTCAATCAGGGCAAATGATTTGGAGAAAAAAACAACAACTAAAAAACTCAACAATCAATACACCGACTCACCAGACCTGAACTAACGGTAAAGACACGGCTTATGCAGCGTTTCACATTTTTCTCCCCCGTTAGCAAGCGCCTAACAGACACGTGGGTATATGTAAGAGAGCCCCCTCTCAAACCGTTGTTTTAGACTCTTAGACATTTATCGCTGACCACAACATGTCTCGTTTATCTGTGGTATCTTCTGGAAGGTGTATCAAGTCACATGCTCCTGCACTGCCGCCACGCTGGGGGCAGCATATCCTATGTCGTATCGTGTGCCACAAGAGCCCCGACACACACATCAACCCATCTGCTGCATGCATTTTCTCCCGCGTCTCCCAGAGTCTCCCTCATCGCGGTCGGTCTACGACCATTGCTACGGAAGGATGTCTCCTCCTTCGCTGGAGGGGCGAAGGGTGCGAAGGGCTCCGAGGGCTGAATTTAGAAGAGCAAAGCCGGGGCGACAGAGGGGTATCTTATGGCCCCGGCCAATGAATGTTTAATGGGTCTGAAGACGTCGGCGTGGAGGAAGCTGACTGTGCTGCATCAGTGGGCTGGCTGTAAGATGAGACAGGGGAGGACGCCAGCCAGCTAGAGGTGGTAGGAGGATGGGGGGGTGGGGGGGTGGGGGGTGGGAGGTTGTAATGGAGTACAGACTTGGAAAAAAAGCACACAATTGGAGGTAGCGCGACCCTGATTGATGGGAACTGTAAATCAGTAAAAAGATCACTGATATGATGCTGCGAACCAAACTTTGTTACCCTCCAAATCTGTTAACTCTAAATCTGTAATTAGTGTCACGTGTGCGTCTCCGAAACGCCGCTCAAATTGTGCAGACGCGTCTGCAGGGGACATCACTGACGGCTAATCGGGGAATACGTAGCGACGCTATTCACATTTGATGACACGCCGCAGGCTATTTCAGCCCACCCGGTGACTGTGGCAGCAACCGGGAAGCAAGGGGTTGTAGTTTACACATTCATGGCCGCGCGGAGAGATGCTCGGTATTACGGCCGCTGACGGGGGTGTTATCCCGACAACACACTGGAATACAATCACACAATAAAATCACAGTCGTTTCCCTCTAAGGCATAGCACTGCTTGGCTGCTAGTGCTGCACACTACATAGACCCGCATTGGAAACACACTGCACACAATACATGGCCCCCCTCCACAGCTGTACAGGTCTGTTTCAGGGGGACGTGGCTGCACTGCAGCCGAATGGACACGTGCAGCGGCCCAGGTGGCACTTCAAACACCACCCTCCTATCTGCCTCATCCGCCTCATCTGCCTCATCTGCCTCACAGCGCCTGTATTGGTCTCTTTGGGCTCCAACACCCGGTGCAAAGCGGCGCCGAGCGCAACACAAGTGTCTTTGCTACTTTCAGACCGACTACTACTACTATTACTGCTACTACTACTACTACTACTACTACTACTGCTACTGCTACTGCTACTACTGCTACTACTACTACTACTACTGCTACTGCTACTACTACTACTGCTACTACTACTACTACTACTGCTACTGCTGCTACTACTACTACTATTACTGCTACTACTACTACTGCTATTACTGCTACTACTACTACTGCTGCTACTACTACTACTGCTGCTACTGCTACTACTACTACTACTACTACTACTGCTACTACTACAACTACTACTACTGCTGCTACTACTACTACTAATACTACTGCTGCTACTACTACTACTGCTGCTACTACTGCTGCTGCTACTACTACTACTACTACTACTACTGCTGCTGCTGCTACTACTACTATCACTACTACTACTACTACTGCTACTACTACTACTACTACTGCTGCTGCTACTACTGCTACTACTACTGCTGCTGCTGCTGCTACTACTACTATCACTACTACTACTACTACTGCTGCTACTACTACTGCTACTACTACTGCTGCTACTGCTGCTACTACTACTACTACTGCTACTGCTGCTGCTGCTACTACTACTATCACTACTACTACTACTACTATTACTGCTACTACTACTGCTACTACTACTACTACTGCTGTTACTACTACTGCTACTATTACTACTACTTCTGGCTGCTCCCGCCACAGCGTTTCCATCTCCTCCTGTCCTCTGAATCTTCCTCTGTCACACCAGCCACCTGCATGTCCTCCCTCACCACATCCATAAACCTCCTCTTTGGCCTTCCTCTTCTCCTCTTCCCTGGCAGCTCCATATTCAGCATCCTTCTCCCAGTATACCCAGCATCTCTCCTCCACACATGTCCAAACCATCTCAATATTGCCTCTCTTGCTTTGTCTCCAAACCGCCCAACCTGAGCTGTCCCTCTAATATATTCGTTCCTAATCCTGTCCTTCTTCATCACTCCCAATGAAAATCTTATCATCTTCATCTCTGCCACCTCCAGCTCCACCTCCTGTCTTTTCTTCAGTGCCACTGTCTCCACACCATACAACATAACTGGTCTCACAACCATAGTGTCCCTTTAATGCTTGCCGGTACCCTTCTGTCCACATGTATGGGAGGAGGTATGTGGTAGTCTGCAGCCCTCCCCAGATAAGCGGGGGGGGGCAGCGACTGGGACAGCTTGGAGGAGTGGGGTAACTGGCCTGATGCAACAGGGGAGAAAAACAGGGGAAGCTCCAAATATATATATAATTTGTACTGATTTAAAGTGATTTTAATGTTTTCCATTAAAAAAAGGGCCATTCTGCTTAAGAGACGGGAACAGCAGTCGGTCCCATCTCAGAACCGTATCTATGGCAACACCATCACAAATTACACTGTTGATTCCACGACTGATCAACCAGGATGGAGGAGTAGTAAACTACTAAGAAGAGACAAATTAAAATTATTATTTTTTTCTTAATTTTTTTTTAGGGACAAATTAAAATTCATGGCCGGTCACTGGCTGTGGCGTGGAACTTGTGGGTGAGTGAGTGAGTGACCATAGTTTGCAACGCTTAGCCCACGGCGGCAGCTGCGCCACCCTGTGGTGAGTGAGTGACTGACCATAGTTTGCAACGCTTAGCCCACGGGGGCAGCTGCGCCACCCTGTGGTGAGTGAGTGAGTGACCATAGTTTCTAACGCTTAGCCCACGGCGGCAGCTGCGCCACCCTGTGGTGAGTGAGTGAGCGACCATAGTTTGCGACGCTCAGCCCACGGCGGCAGCTGCGCCACCCTGTGGTGAGTGAGCGAGTGATCACAGTTTGCAATGCTTAGCCCACAGCTGCGCCACCCTGTGGTGAGTGAGTGAGTGACTATAGTTTGCAACGCTTAGCCCACGGCGGCAGCTGCGCCCCCCTGTGGTGAGTGAGTAAGTGAGTGATCACAGTTTGCAATGCTTAGCCCACAGCTGCACCACCCTGTGGTGAGTGAGTGAGTGATCACAGTTTGCAATGCTTGGCCCACAGGTGCGCCACCCTGTGGTGAGTGAGTGAGTGACCATAGTTTGTAATGCTTAGCCCACGGCGGCAGCTGCGCCACCCTGTGGTGAGTGAGTGAGTGACTATAGTTTGCGACGCTTAGCCCACGGTGGCAGCTGCGCCACCCTGTGGGAAAAACATTTTGTATTAATTTTTAAAATGTAATCCCGAAAAGTAATCCCCGTTTTTTAAAAGTGTATCGGTGATCAGACGGTGTTGTTTTGTCCTGTAACTGGCCCGGGATTGCTGTTGACACAACTTAACCAGCTAGCATTTGTTGTATTCAGTCTGTAAAGTCCTTTTTTGCAGTATGGTGAGGGAGGAAGACTTAACTCTTTTTTCAATTGAGGGGAAAAATATAAAAATTGGCCGGAAAACTGTTAGACAGATGGTTAATAACAATATACTGTATGCCTCGGCAGTCTCAAAGGACGGGGCTTATCTAGTAGGCACCCGGAATTGCTCGGCACACTGAATTCATCGGACTAGACAAATTCACTGAATTGATTATTCTAATTAATAATTCTGCTATTGCAACAATATGCCAGAAGCCAACAATACCGACCCCCACACGGGGGGCACCAGAAGATGTGGGTACAACAATCAGTCTCATAAAACCACTCTCCTGTGATGGACTGGCGGCCTGTCCAGGGCGTCTCCCCGCCTGCTGCCCAGTGACTGCTGGGATAGGCTCCTGCATCCCGCGACCCCAACTGGGACAAGCGGCTTGGATAATGGAAGTACTGGAATAGTTACTTTTTTTTGGTTTGTATCCTGATTACGTGATGCCCGTTACTGTGTTCCGTTAATCCCAAGCCTGCATACTGGTTAGTTAGACTAGCAGGCTGACCAGTCTCACTTCGCCCACCAGCAGGTCCGTTTCCTCAGCAGAGGAGCGTCTTTCCTGCTGCTTGGCAAATCCTCGTTATAAGAGCCCTCCGCCAAGGCGCAAGCGCATCTCGCATTTACAGGGAATGGGAGATGAATGACACTCTGACTGGTTGATTTCATGTTATGCCCCAAACACAAGTATGATTAATTAAGAGGCTAAGACTTAAACACAGGCGGCACGGCGGTGCAGTGGTTAGCACGGTCGCCTCACAGCAAGACGGTCCGCGGTTCGAACCCCAGAGTTGTCCAAACTTGGGGGTCGTCCCGAGTCGTCCTCTGTGTGGCGTTTGCATGTTCTCCCCGTGCCTGTGTGGGTTTCCTCCGGGGGCTCCGGTTTCCTCCCACAGTCCAAACACATGTAGGTCAGGTGAATCGGCCGTACTAAATTGTCCCTAGGTGCAGGGCCGGATCTCCGCAAAGGCCGACAAGGCCCAGGCCTAGGCCCCAAATTTCCGAGGTGGCCCAAAATCATGGGGGGAAGGGGGGAAATATCATTATTATTATTCAATTAGTAGCATTTTTTAACATATCAACAATTCCTATGACACTTACACGCCAAATAAATATATTGCATTTTACTTTTCACGTTGGTGGGGTGGGGTGGGGGGGGGCAAAGTGGAGGTGAGGCCTAGGGCCCATCCACGTCATGATCCGGCCCTGCCTAGGTGTGAATGTGCGGGCCCTGTGATGGAGTGGCGGCCTGTCCGGGGTGTCTCCCCGCCTGCCGCCCAGTGCCTGCTGGGATAGGCCCCAGCTTCCCGCGACCCTGATTGGGGTAAGCGGCTTAGATCATGGAAGGGATGGATGGAGTACAACCCCTTTGAACCATGCGCCTTACTTTGCGCTCAGTTTATCCGCCGTTTAGCTCGCAAAAATGGATTTGGACACGCCCTAAACGCGCTCGCGCCACGGCGCTTTAAACCACGCGTGCTCATGGTTAAAATATAGCCCTTTATCTATAACACCGACAGTTGCCGAGCCCAGTCCTGACGACCGATCGCATTGCGGATGCCAACGGTCTGCCGTGCTTTTTTTATGGGAAGTCAAATCAGAACAGGAAAGCAGTCGGGAAAGAGTTTCCTCTGAAGCCTCTAGTATTTACTGACTGCAGACAGGATGTGTTGACATTGTCTGCAAGGAGGAAAAAAAAAACTCTTCAGAAGAACAGTGGGAATATCGGAAAGACAAGTCTGGTGAGAGACTGAGAGATCACAGGCCTGCGATTTAAAGGTGCTAATAAGAGGCTGCCGGATCTGCAGCTTGCTGGCGACTGCTGAATGGGGAATACTTGTGGAACAGATTTTCGTCCGCATTTTCGTCCAAGGGTTTTTCAGCAAATTTTGTCATTTTGAATAAAAAAAGGGTTGCCTTCCAACACGGGGATCGCCGGTTCGAATCCCCGCGTTGCCTCCGGCTTGGGCGGGCGTCCCTGCAGACACAATTGGCCGTGTATCCAGGTGGGAAGCTGGGTGTGGGTATTGAAGTAATACTTGGGGTAGTATTGGTCGAGGATCAATGACCACACTGGGTTATAGAACTCAGGTTTAATCGTGGCTCAGTAGGCAGACGTAATAACCATACATGGTAGTGGTGTAACCATAATAACAGTCCGGGTAGTACATAACACCTAGTGTAGTTCCAGTGGATATACATGGCGTTATATCACTACAGGTATGTGTCCTGGTTGCTCACTAGTGCCTCCTCCGGTCGGTCAGGGTGCCTGTTTGGGGAGGGGGGAGGGGGAACTAAGGGGAATAGTGTGATCCTCCCCCGCACTACGTCCCCCTGGTGAAACTCCTCACCGTCAGGTGAAAAGAAGCGGCTGGTGACTCCACATGTATGGGAGGAGGCACGTGGTAGTCTGCAGCCCTCCCCGGATCGGCAGAGGGGGCGGAGCAGCGACCGGGACGGCTCAGAAGAGTGGGGTAATTGGCCCAATACAATTGGGAAGAAAAATTGGTTGTAAACCAATGGCTTGGGACCTCATGGCAAACCGGCCGAAGGAGGTCTCTCCCCACTTAATAAGCATTTGCTCAGACTTTACATCCCAGCTCGGGTTTTTGAAATTTGACGGTAAACCTGCAAACGACGTAAACGCTGGCACCCAAGAGACAATTTAGTCATTTGGAGCGTCAGAGCGCCCCCCTTTAAGACCACCCAGGAGTTAAAACGGCTTGATGAAAATTCCTCCACGGCGTCCCTCACAGGTCCCGACTCACCGACTGAGACCGACGAGTTCTCTGCCCACCAGGGGCTGCATTTGTGGGCACATCTGTTTTTCCATATGCCCGACTGCAAGCCGCACGCCGGTGTGAACGAGGTGCTAATGAGGCCTAAAATCCAGAAAAGAGTCCACGCCCCTTCTTTTCACAAGCGCTTTCTCATTAAAAACCCAAGAGAACAGTGTTCCTGTGTGTGTGTGTGTTACACAACTACAAACTGTGACAAACGACACGGTGTCGGCTAATGCCACAAACCCGGGGCTCGGCCACGTGGGCTTGCTATGACGTCACAAGCCACCGGGTATGCGGACGAGACGCAAGCCCGCCTCGGTGGACACGGTGACGGTCGTTGTAAAGTAGCCTTTCCCACGGGCTGACTTGTGTACTTCCGCGGGAGCATTTGTGCGCCCCGTGGATGTCAGGAAGGGAACGGAACTGGAATTCTGCATATTCTGTTTGGGGAACGTCCCGCAGAGGAACAGAACTTGATACTTAGGGAGGCTCGTGTGAGTTCCCAAGAAGTGCTCTACGATACAGAAGACACTGAAAATAGCACGAGACACAACAGGACGTGAAAACATCAGCCGGCAACAGTCAGATGCACATACTGGTCTTGACTTATGCCGATGGCCAGGTTAAACGATAGTCCTTCACGTAAAAAAGTGGATATTTGACTGTATGTCAGCATGACTTCGTCCATGTCATTAACACATACAATAATATCCATCCATCCATCCATTATCCAAGCCACTTATCCCAACCGGGGTCACGGGGATGCTGGAGCCTGTCCCAGTAGTCACTGGGCGGCAGGCGGGGAGACACCTTGGACAGGCCACCAGGCCATCACAGAGCCCCCCCCCCCCCCCCCCCACACACCTGACCTCCATGTCTTTGGACTGTGGGAGGAAACCGGAGCCCCCGGAGGAAACCCACGCAGACACGGGGAGAACACGCAAACTCCACACAGAGGACGACCCGAGACGACCCCCAAGGCTGGACTACCCCGGGGCTCGAACCCAGAACCTTTTTTGCTGTGAGGCGACCACGCTAACCACTGCGCCACCTTGCCGCCTAATAATACAATACAATTACTATTATTATCATTAATAAAATAATAATAAAATAATTTTTAAAAAAAATCTCTTTCTTGCACTTTTACTGTAGCACTGGTTTTGCTCTTAGATGCTTGTTTAGATGCACTTATGACTTCTGATGACTAGCAGTTCTCCTGATTTCCTACGTTAAATGATGCTCTTATTGTAAGTCGCTTTGGATAAAAGCGTTGGCTAAATGACTGTAATGTAATGTAATAATACAATATTATTATTATTATTATTATTATTAATGATACTATATTATTATCACTAATAATACAATACTACTACTACTTTCGGCTGCTCCCGTTAGGGGTCGCCACAGCGGATCACCTGTTTCCATCTCTTCCTGTCCTCTGCATCTTCCTCTGTCACACCAGCCCCCTGCATGTCCTCCCTCACCACATCCATAAACCTCCTCTTTGGCCTTCCTCTTCTCCTCTTCCCTGGCAGCTCCATATTCAGCATCTTTCTCCCAATATACCCAGCATCTCTCCTCCACACATGTCCAAGCCATCTCAATCTGGCCTCTCTTGCTTTGTCTCCAAACCGTCCAACCTGAGCTGTCCCTCTAATATACTCGTTCCTAATCCTGTCCTTCTTCGTCACTCCCAGTGAAAATCTTAGCATCTTCATCCCTGCCACCTCCACCTCTGCCACCTCCAGCTCCACCTCCTGTCTTTTCGTCAGTGCCACTGTCTCCAAACCATACAACATAGCTGGTCTCACTACCATCTTGTAAACCTTCCCTTTAACTCTTGCTGGTACCCTTCTGTCCCAAATCACTCCTGACACTCTCCTCCACCCACTCCACCCTGCCTGCACTCTCTTCTTCACCTCTCTTCTGCACTCCCCGTTACTAATAATACAATAATATATATATATATATATTATACATACCGCCCGGGGCAGGCAGTCACCACGGCCTTTAGGCCACCCTGCACACCGAGCAAGCAGCAGGAAACAGAAGAAGCTCCCCGTTACTCCACATGCAGAAGGCCTCGTCAGTGTAATGTGACCTGCAGGGGTGGTGCAGGATTTACACCAGGTAAACAAAACAGAAGACAAGCGCTGTACCCGTTTTCCTTCGTTTAAGGTGCGGTTTGTGGTTTTCTTGAGCAAGGAGCCCGCGTCCTGACAGCGAAGCCGAGTAAGCGGAGGTTTCCCGTGTGCTGCCCCAAAACTAAGCGGGGGCCCCGCGGGACACCGTCCCCCCCCCTCCCCCCCAACGCAAAACGGGGGCAGCGAAGGCCCCGTTTGGCGCATCTCGCTGTGCACTCCCACAGGTGGCCACCCCGTCCAATCCCTCGACAGGTTATGGCCGGGGACCGCGAAGCGTCGTCACTTCCTGTTCAGACAAACGGGCCGCGGACGCACTAAATCCGCGGCCGCTAACCATCGCCTCCTATTCTGGTGCCTCAAAGCTGCGGCGGACCCGGTAAAGGAGGCGCGCGCCCGGGCGAACACGAAGCAGTACACGGGCCAAGAGACCCGCTCGAAAGCGAGCGCCGTCTCCCACACTAAATGAAGCCGGCCCGGCGGCCCCGCCCCTTCTTCCTCCCCCTGCTCCTGGCAGGGCTGATACATAATTTATGCTACATGGCGAGACAATACTGGGTAACAGAGTCCTTTCCCCCGCCACGGAGATGCGGCGGATAAACCCCGGCCGCAGAGGAACGGCGTGACGGCGGGAAAACACAGCAGGGACGCGTGCGAGCAGAAAGGGAGAGGAAACGAAGAGAGAACACATGTAATCTTAATTTGACGATGCAGATTACTGTTAAGTTTTGCACTGTGAAAGTGAGAACATCCGCCCGGTGTAGCTGATGCTGCTGAAGGTTTGAAATGGGATACGAAACAGTGTGGGCACTTATCACTTGCATCCACCCATTCATATCCCAACCGCTTATCCTGCTCTCAGGGTGGTGGGGATGCTGGAGCCTATCCCAGCAGTCACCGGGCGGCAGGCGGGGAGACACCTTGGACAGGCCGCCAGGCCTTCACAGGGCCCCCACACACACACACACACACACACACACACACACACTCACACACACACACTCACAAATCTATACTGTGGGGCCCCTCATTGACTACATTCATTTCCTAGCCCTTGACCCTAACCTTAACTTTCACCTAATCTAACCTTAACCATGCAAACTACATGCCTAACCCTTACCTTAACCTTAACTTTCACCTAATCTAACCTTAACCCTAACCTTAACCATGCAAACTACATGCCTAACCCTTACCCTTACCTTAACTTTCACCTAATCTAACCTTAACCATGCAAACTACATTCCTGACCCTTACCTTAACCTTAACTTTCACCTAATCTAACCTTAACCCTAACCTTAACCATGCAAACTACATGCCTAACCCTTACCTTAACCTTAACTTTCACCTAATCTAACCTTAACCCTAACCTTAACCATGCAAACTACATGCCTAACCCTTACCCTTAACCTTAACTTTCACCTAATCTAACCTTAACCATGCAAACTACATGCCTAACCCTTACCTTAACCTTAACTTTCACCTAATCTAACCTTAACCCTAACCTTAACCATGCAAACTACATGCCTAACCCTTAACCTTAACCTTAACTTTCACCTAATCTAACCTTAACCATGCAAACTACATGCCTAACCCTTACCTTAACCTTAACTTTAACCTAATCTAACCTTAACCATGCAAACTACATGCCTAACCCTTACCCTTACCGTAACTTTCACCTAATCTAACCTTAACCATGCAAACTACATTCCTGACCCTTACCTTAACCTTAACTTTCACCTAATCTAACCTTAACCCTAACCTTAACCATGCAAACTACATGCCTAACCCTTACCTTAACCTTAACTTTCACCTAATCTAACCTTAACCCTAACCTTAACCATGCAAACTACATGCCTAACCCTTACCCTTAACCTTAACTTTCACCTAATCTAACCTTAACCATGCAAACTACATGCCTAACCCTTAACCTTAACCTTAACTTTCACCTAATCTAACCTTAACCATGCAAACTACATGCCTAACCCTTACCTTAACCTTAACTTTAACCTAATCTAACCTTAACCATGCAAACTACATGCCTAACCCTTACCTTAACCTTAACTTTCACCTAATCTAACCTTAACCATGCAAACTACATGCCTAACCCTTACCCTAACCTTAACTTTCACCTAATCTAACCTTAACCATGCAAACTACATGCGTAACCCTTACCTTAACCTTAACTTTAACCTAATCTAACCTTAACCATGCAAACTACATGCCTAACCCTTAACCTTAACCTTAACTTTCACCTAATCTAACCTTAACCATGCAAACTACATGCCTAACCCTTACCTTAACCTTAACTTTCACCTAATCTAACCTTAACCATGCAAACTACATGCCTAACCCTTACCCTAACCTTAACTTTCACCTAATCTAACCTTAACCATGCATACTACATGCCTAACCCTTACCTTAACCTTAACTTTCACCTAATCTAACCTTAACCATGCAAACTACATGCCTAACCCTTCCCTAACCTTAACTTTCACCTAATCTAACCTTAACCATGCAAACTACATGCCTAACCCTTACCTTAACCTTAACTTTCACCTAATCTAACCTTAACCATGCAAACTACATGCCTGAGCCTTACCTTAACCTTAACCTAATCTAACCTTAACCATGCAAACTACATGCCTAACCCTTACCTTAACCTTAACTTTCACCTAATCTAACCTTAACCATGCAAACTACATGCCTAACCCTTACCCTAACCTTAACTTTCACCTAATCTAACCTTAACCATGCATACTACATGCCTAACCCTTACCTTAACCTTAACTTTAACCTAACCAAACCTTAACCATGCAAACTACATGCCTAACCCTTACCTTAACCTTAACTTTCACCTAATCTAACCTTAACCCTAACCTTAACCATGCAAACTACATGCCTAACCCTTACCTTAACCTTAACTTCCACCTAATCTAACCTTAACCCCAAAACCAAGTCCTAACCCTAAAATACCCTTTTCCTTGTGGGGCCCCATAAAATGGCCCCACAAGGTAGGTGGTATCTGGTTTTTCTATTCTAACGGGGACATTTGATCCCCATTAGGACAGAAAAACGTGGTGTACACACACACACACACACACACACACACACACACACACACACACACACACACACAGAGGCTGTGAGGAGGTCTGATGTCGTGATTTGTACGTCTGAACGTTTTAATGTGAACTTGAACGTTTACGCGGGGGGAAGCATACTCGTGTTTTAAGCTTATGTAACACATGTGTGTGTGTGTGTGTGTGGGGGGGGGGGCTTGAAATAAATGCAGTTTGGCGGGGCGTCCGGGTGGCGGGGCGGTCTATTCCGTTGGGGATCGCCGGTTCGAATCCCCGTGTTGCCTCCGGCTTGGTCGGGCGTCCCTACAGACACAACTGGCCGTGTCGGCAGGAGGGAAGCCGGCTGTGGGGGGTATGTGTCTTGGTCACTGCACTAGCGCCTCCTCTGGTTCGGGGGGGGGGGGACTGGTGTCGATAAGAGGGAACTGAGCCTTAAAAAATGTAATATCAAATTATAATATTCATATTTAAAACATATCGTCACATTTGAACAAACACAACACCAAGGTCTTCGTGTCCAATCTTACCCATAATTCATTGCACCGGTTAACGCGTTAGAAGCGGAAATGTTCTCGATACGACTGCGAGATGGTAGAAGAGTGGCAAAGTCCACGACTGCTGCAGGATTAGTAAAACGCACCCACACGTAGACCGCCACAAACGTGACTTGGGTTGATTTCTGTGCCGCCGGGCCCGCGGTAGTAGCACGCTGACCTCAGCGCCGCACCGCAACTCCCTCAACCCCCCCTCGTGAATAATTCAACAAGGACCCGCGCCACACAATACATATGTGACGCATTCCTTGCCGACAATCTCCTCCCTCGGTTAATCCGGCCGAGCGCCCTCAGCAGACCGGTTCACCGGACCAAAAATGGGGGACGCTCGGGGCCCGACAGCGGCCCTCAGTCAACGCGCCCCGGCCCAAATACGGGGTTGACTGACAGCTGAAAGTTGGCAACTTTCACCGAGTGCGCCATTTGCCCCGGAGCAGCAGGGGGTGCTACTCTTCATTAAGCACAACGCGAGCGAAGTCTCGCCCCCCGCACACGGAACATGGGCCCCGCGAAGACGGTCACCACGCCGCCGCACACGTGAGCTGTGGGTGTAGCGTATAAGGAGAAATACCGGAATAATGGTGCAAGATTATTATTCGAGAGTGTCAAGTCTGCCTTTCCTTTCTATTTTCAAGAAAAACCGTCTTTAGTATTGCGCTATAGCTAACGCAGCGGCGCTAAAAACCTAGCTTAGAAACATGTCTGTGAATGTTCTGTTAGCTTCTGTTCTGTTAGCTTAGAAATATCATAAACAAACTATAGATATTTTACAAAGCAGATGTATTTTTCCAAACTACAACAACACATACGTATATCCAACATATCCCAAAAAAAAGAAAAAATTCACTGTCCAAGAGAGCAACCGCCAGGATGACTGTGGGAACTGCCGGACTGCATGGGCTAGCAGTTAGCTTAGCTTGCCCCGCTTCCGCGTCCCGTCCCACCGCTCTCGGCGTTTCCTACTCAGGTGCAGCTCCAGGCAGGGGCCGTGGTCCCTGGGCCCACCGGACGCAACAGACCAGGCTCCCCCAGCCGATCCAGCGCCAGCTCTCCCAGCCAGACACCTTGGACACATCTCCTCGCACTCCGCACGATGACACCGAAAACATAGTCAACGCCAGGCGAGGCCGCCGCCAGACCGCAAAAACCAAAAGACATCAAAAATGATGTGTTTGATGCTGCTGAGGTTTATATTGTGTGTGTGTGTGTGTGTGTGTGTGTGTGTGTATGTGTGTCAGTTCCAGATTCTCGGCCCTGGTGCAGGTGCTGGCTAACCCACCAGGCATTGTGGTGGTCGACAAGGAACAGAAGACAGCAGTAGTGATCGATGGAGTGATCCCGAGCCACATCAGGAAGAAAGAGCATGAGAAGCTCCAGAAACACCAAGGGCTGAGGGAACAACTAGATCGGATGTGGAAGGTGAACTCCACAGTAGTCCCAGTGGTGACAGGAGCACTAGGGGCTGTGACCCCCAAACTGGCTCCAGCAGGTTCCAGAACAACATCTGAGGTCTCTGTGCAGAAGAGTGCAGTCCTAGGAACAGCTAAGATACTGCACAGAACCCTCAAACTCCCAGGCCTCTGGTAGAGGACCCAGCTTGAGGAAGACACACGCCACCCCAAAAAGGGCCTACATTGTACATCCACCACCCCAAAAAGGGCCTACATTGTACATCCACCACCCCAAAAAGGGCCTACATTGTACATCCATCACCCCAAAAAGGGCCTACATTGTACATCCACCACCCCAAAAAGGGCCTACATTGTACATCCACCACCCCAAAAAGGGCCTACATTGTACATCCATCACCCCAAAAAGGGCCTACATTGTACATCCACCACCCCAAAAAGGGCCTACATTGTACATCCACCACCCCAAAAAGGGTCTACATTGTACATCCACCACCCCAAAAAGGGTCTACATTGTACATCCACCACCCCAAAAAGGGTCTACATTGTACATCCACCACCCCAAAAAGGGCCTACATTGTACATCCACCACTCCAAAAAGGGCCTACATTGTACATCCGCCACCCCAAAAAGGGCCTACATTGTACATCCACCACCCCAAAAAGGGCCTACATTGTACATCCGCCACCCCAAAAAGAGCCTACATTGTACATCCACCACCCCAAAAAGGGTCTACATTGTACATCCACCACCCCAAAAAGGGTCTACATTGTACATCCACCACCCCAAAAAGGGCCTACATTGTACATCCACCACCCCAAAAAGGGTCTACATTGTACATCCACCACCCCAAAAAGGGTCTACATTGTACATCCGCCACCCCAAAAAGGGCCTACATTGTACATCCACCACCCCAAAAAGGGCCTACATTGTACATCCACCACCCCAAAAAGGGCCTACATTGTCCAAACGGTGTTGTGTCAACGTGCCAAAGTCCTCCTCGTTCGTTGGCATTTGCCGAAAAATGTTCTTTATTTCACCTTGGCGAGTGCGGTAAGAGTTGGAATACGTGTTAAGTAAAATGATTCAACGGCAGTGGGTTTTCTTGCAACACAAAACTCCCGCGTGGTTTAATAAAGAACCAGTGTACTTCAAAATGTGATATGAATAATAACGTTTCAAGGGGTGCTCTTTAAAACGGCTAATCAAAGAAAAAAACATAAATAAACAAAAGGTCTTATTTATAGCTCAATTTAAAAAAAAAACAACCTTCATCTTTTTGCATCAGCCCAATTTTGAATTCATTTATAATTCACAGGCAACACAAGACATTGCAGCACATGCACCGATGTAAGTCAATTCTCCAACAACACCAAATCTGACACCACGTTAAGTTGGTTTAGCTGGGAAAATAAAAAAATCTTAGAAATGCAAACCGACCACCACCCGTGTTGGGTTTCTGGGGTTTGTCGGGGAGTAACGGATGAGCGGCTTTAGGCCGAGATGCAACCTCTGATGTTTCCAGGATGTGTGACCTCGATACAGGAAGCTGAACGCCGGTATTAAATAAACTCAACATATCAGCTGCAGCCAAGGGGTCTGGTGCGCGGCATCGAACGCTGATTAAAGCTTAAATGCTCATTTGCAAGGGAAGGGAAACGCACACATAGACCTACACACGCATCAGATACCAGCTGAGGAAGCTGGACACACTCACACACACACACACACACACACACACACACAGACAGGAAGTGAGCCTTTGCTATTCTGAGAGCATGGACTGTAAATGGCCTGGATGTGGGACGCGGACGAGCTATTCAATATCCCGGTACAAGTTGATCCATGGCAGATCAGCGATGGAGAGAGAGCAATGAAAATGGAGTCAGAAAAAAAATTTTAAACCAATTTTAAGACAGCAGTATGGGTTGTGATCCAGGTAGGCTGCTGGATGTCCACATTAAACACACTTTGTTTGGAGACTGGATTTAAATATGTCCATCCATCCATTATCCAAACCGCTTATCCTGCTCTCAGGGTCACGGGGATGCTGGAGCCTATCCCAGCAGTCACTGGGCGGCAGGCGGGGAGACACCCTGGACAGGCCACCAGGCCATCACAGGGCCCACACACACACACACACACACTCACACCTAGGGACAATTCTACGTTAGCTAAGGATAGCTAAAAATTGTTATTATAGTGCTAATTTTGGCCACGCTAGCTACCGAGCTAACGTTGTTTTTTTAAGTAGTTACACATTGTGACTAACTTCAGTCATAAATATTTAAAAAATATACATCATAACACTTTACAACAACATCAATCTATAAACAAAGCAAAAATACAGATAAGGACTGCTAGCTTGTGTAACCGGTTGTTTTCTTGCCCGGTGCGGGATTCGATACGGGGTGTACTGCACCACAAGGCGACATCACTAACCGCTCGGCTAAAGGGTCAGACCCGTTAGCTAGGGACTAACGTGTCTTATTAGTAGTTTACACTTGCTAGCTAGCTAGCGACAAGCACAATCCACCTTCAGAGACTTGCCTTTTCAGTCCTTGGCAGCCATTTTAGCCATTTAGCTCTGAACTGGTGCCAAAGTTAATGTTAACTTGCCAGCAAGCTAAGCTAGTTAACTCACTATTTAACTTACTAGTTAGCTTGTTAAAACTTGTGATGGGATCACCCAAGGTGCATGTTAATGCCACATGTGAACGGGGCCTACGTTACCTTAGCTAACGGTAAGTTGTACCGCCACATTGGAGCTCACGAAAATCTATTTTCATACTTTTTGGGTCAGTGCAAATGCTGCAGTGATTCAACTGTACTCCAAAATATGAATGGAATAATGTCCAATGTGGACATGTCCTCTGTTTTATATGTTATTTGAGCATTAGTGGACCATGACTGAAGACTGAAAAAGAGGAACACTGCATAAGGATGGCTAATGGTCATGCTTTTTGACAGGTAATGAGAATTTGTTGCTTATTTTACTGCACAAAATATGTTTTTTTTAGACCCCAGGTCAAAATCCATCTCCATGAGTGGGTCATGATTCGAAAAGGTTTTGGGAATCCCTGACACAAGAAATTTAAGACAAATACAACATATATAACACAGCGTCATACACAGACAAGGAAAGCAAAGGAATAATGTTTCTTCTGTACAGAGTACAAAAAGAATCCAACAAGATCAACGATTTAAAAAAAATTGCAAATAGTTTATCTCTATTATGCAGCACACTCAATTAAAAAAAGTTGCTACTTGACTTAAATACCAGTGAAGAAGAAAGTCAGCGTAATACGCTGAAGGACCCCCGGAATTGATTTTCGACCAGAACAATCACCCCGGTGCTTACATCATTTGTTGATATGCCCGCATATTTATTCATGAGATTGTAATGAACCTGTTAATTGCCAGCAGGCGATGAAGCTTGCGTTCTTTAATTCTCAATATAGGCCCGTGCATTAATCTTGTGTCACACACAGATTCTTACACATCAATTTAAAACGTCAGACGCTGCACACTGAAACCACTCTCGAGCTTCAGACGTCACGCATTTTGTTATAAAATGCTAACAGTTACTAGCCTGCATGTTATTCTGATCAGAGCAACTGTATCATGGTACATACAGACCTGCTGGACACTGTACAGTCCAGCAGGTCTGTTGCACGCTTTGTCCCTTTCCATAGTACGTCACAAACTGCTGCTTTTAATGTGTTGGCATATAACATACTGTAACGATCACGGATGCCTAGACTCGCTAGCTCGTGGCCAACAGTTGGGGACCTTTTAGTTGACTGGTTAGCGCAGTTGCCCGTGGTGCGGGAGATCCGGGTTCGCATCCCGGCTACGGCGGTTCCTGGCTGCCCCCTGAATTCGCTACTTCCCAGATAGCAAAGAATCTTTGGCGCAAATACGGCCCACATCTGCAGTTATCTTACGGCCCACATTTGGCCTTGGATGACGGCGTTGACTCAGGGTGAGTGTGGCTGCCTCAACTCAGCCACATGTCCAGGTGTGTGGGCCTCTTCTGGCCCAGACAGCCTGTGAGCCCACACAGCATGTGCCTTAACCAAAGTCAAGCCCGGCTCATTACATTTGGGTCATATCTGGCCCACACAACACTTGCCGTAACCCAAGTCAGGCCCGGCTTATGACATTTGGGCTGCGTCTGGCCCACACAACAGTTCCCAGTGCCGTAACTGAGCCCTAAGTACCAAAAGTGCCCCAGATTAGGTCCAAATGTGCCTGCTATCTGGGAATGGTGTCAGAAGTGGGATGGTGAGACCGTGAGGCCATCAGAAGCGCGTGCGCCCAGAGGCCTGAGGGAGCTGATACGCTGACGCCTTCCAGAAGGAGGGGGATAGTGTAACGAGCATGTTCCCGGCTGCCCCCCTAATTCGCTACAATATGAATAACTGAATGTCCCTGAAACAAATGACACAACAGGGGCGTCCGGGTAGTGTAGCGGTCTATTCCGTTGCCTACCAACACGGGGATCGTCGGTTCGAATCCCCGTGTTACCTCCGGCTTGGTCGGGCATCCCTACAGACACAACTGGCCGTGTCTGCGGGTGGGAAGCCAGATATGGGTGTGTGTCCTGGTCACTGCACTAGCGCCTCCTCCAGTTGGTCGGGGCGCCTGTTCAGGGGGGAGGGGGAACTGGGGAGAATAGCGTGATCCTCCCACATGCCACGTACCCCTGGTGAAACTCCTCACTGTCGGGTGAAAAGAAGCGGCTGGCAACTCCACATGTATCGGTGGAGGCACGTGGTAGTCTGCAGCCCTCCCCAGATCAGTAGAGGGGGGTGGAGCAGCGACTGGGACGACTCAGAAGAGTGGGGTAATTGGCCAACTAACTACAATTGGGGAGAAAAGGGGGGGGGGAAATCCACACACAAAAAAACCAATGACAACAAATGACGCAACAACAAATCTCATTGTGCCTGGCAAGTAGTGATTTTGGCGACACTACTGCAGGTGTTTGACGGTGCTCGACGCTGAAAAGAAGACTGAACACCTTGATAGCCAAACGTGTCTCATGCCACAAAAAAGCGTGGAACAATAGCACAGTGTCAGTATTCCTCCCAATATCGAACATCTTTGTTTGGGCCTCAGATGTCGTGATCGCTGGCTACGTCAAAACAAAGTCGGAATGAATCACTTGGCCTCTAATAGGGAACGACAGCCCGAGTCAGACACACAATTCATGCAATTCCACACGGTGCACATTTTGTCTTATCCCAGAGAAACACAAGACGTACGAAAACGCAAAGCGGAAAAGATGAGGGGTTACTTTGGTGTGATTAAATTCCACATAATTTCATTCAAACTAAACAAAGACTTTGGCCGTTTCATCCCCTTTGTCCACCCACCGCAACTTCTATTGGACCCGGGGAGCAACATATCAGTATCATATCCTCTGGGATTTGGTTGATCATATTGCAGCGAACTCAGGGGGCAGCCAGGACGCGGACCCGGGTCTCCCGCACCACGGGCGACTACGTTAACCAGTCGACTAACTGGACCGCCGGACCCTTTAGTTGACTGGTTTAGCGCAGTCTCCTGTGGTGCGGGCGACCCGGGTTCGCGTCC
This sequence comes from Lampris incognitus, assembly GCF_029633865.1. Classification (NCBI taxonomy): domain Eukaryota; kingdom Metazoa; phylum Chordata; class Actinopteri; order Lampriformes; family Lampridae; genus Lampris; species Lampris incognitus. The sequence goes on from NC_079218.1 coordinate 9,171,541, forward strand.
TGGCTGTGGCGGACTCCCGGCTGCCCCCTGAATTCGCTACATCGGTGTCAGAAGTGGGACGGTGAGACTGTGAGGCATGCTGAAGAGCGCGCCCCGCTTCCCGAAGGAGCAGGGTAGTGTAACGAGCATGAACGAGTGGACTCACTAGCCGGTTGGCTAAGGGTCACAAATATTTTTTTTCCTAGGATGAATCCGGAAAGTTCCCGCCCTCAGGCGCTAGCGTTGGCCAGATCTGCCTATTTTTCCCCCCTTAGGATGAATCTGGAAAGTTCCCGCGCTCAGGTGCTAGCATTGGCCAGATCTGCCTATTTTTTTCCCTTAGGATGAATCCGGAAAGTTCCCGCCGTCAGGCGCTAGCATTGGCCAGATCTGCCTATTTTTTCCCCCTTAGGATGAATCTGGAAAGTTCCCGCGCTCAGGCGCTAGCATTGGCCAGATCTGCCTATTTTTTTCCCCTGAGGATGAATCTGGAAAGTTCCCGCCCTCAGGCGCTAGGATTGGCCAGATCTGCCTATTGTCTTCCTAGGATGAATCCGGAAAGTTCCCGCCCTCAGGCGCTAGGAATGGCTAGATCTGCCTGTCAGTCAAAGTCGATGCGAACGCGCAACCCTAACCCTAGCCACGTTTGCTAGCTAACTGTTAGCCATTAGCCACGTTTGCAACCAAGCTAACTGTGCCAACTTAACTGTGTGTGTGCAGTAAGTGATTATTTTTTTCCTAAGATGAATCCGGAAAGTTGACTGACAGGCAGATCTGTCCAATCCTAGCGCCTGAGGGCGGGGACTTTCCGGATTCATCCCAGGAAAAAAAAGGGCTAACGGCTAGGGCCCTTTAGTTGACTGGTAAGCACACGGTAGAGGCTAGTTCCCATCGATGCAGAGAACGGTCAACTGAGCATGCGCAAGTACTCGTTGCCTCCGTTGTTTGGGTAGGTTAAGGTTAGGGTTAGGGGCGGGGTTAGGGTTCAAGTTAGCCAATCAGACGCAGAGTAGGGGCGGGTCTTCCTAGAATCCTAGCGCCTGGATGCTACGCGGGGGCGTGTGGAGGCGTGGCAGAGGCATTTCGCGCATGCTCAGTTGACCGTTCTCTACTCCATTTCCGTTCTCTGCATCGACGGGAACTAGCCTCTACCGTAAGCGCACACGGGTTCGCGTCCCGGCTGCGGCGGCGGTTCCCGGCTGCCCACCGAACTCGCTACAGGATTACCGGTCTTAAGGGCTGCACTACAGTAAGGAGAAACAACCCTCTGAACATATTAGACCGTTTTAGCTCGGTGGAATAACCAACGAAGGCCTCTGCCTGTTTGGCCGCGTTACTAAACTAATGACGTCATCTCTCAAAACTCCCTCGGAGTGCACCAATAGTCATCCAGCAAAATATCGTCACGTCATCGATACTGAGACGTTCGGTCAAAAATACTGCTGTGAAATTTGATTTTGACAATATCGCCCGGCCCTGCCTTCCACCGTCACCCCCCCCCCCCACCAAACACACACCCCCCACCCCACCCGCTGCCCACCGGTGACCAGACCTCATGGCATATGCAACCGCGTGGCATATGTAATAACAGGGCAACAGAATGGCATTTATCTCACATCTTAGACATAATTAGTTCAACTTAGTCGGAGGCAGACAGCCCGTTAGTGGGCATATGTTCGCAGCCCGCTTCAGACATGCTGCTCCCCGAGGGGAGGCCTGTGTGCTGACACGTACGCCATGTGTGCGTGGGTAAGGGTAACAAGTGTGTGTCTGCGGATGGCAGCAGACGGTTGCTGTGGAGCGCGCCCCGAGCCTCCGTTTACACGGCCCGCCATGTTCCCGTCTCCCTCTGCCGAGACGGGGCAGCTGGGACCCGTTGGGGGGGAGCGGGTCCGTCCAACTGAACGGAAGAGGGAACCAGCGAGACGGGCAGCGACACGCGGCGCAGTGAGAGGAGGAGACGAGGGAGGCGTCGACGTGTGTGTGTGTGGGGGGGGGGGGGTGGGGGGGTGCAATTAGGACCTGAGTCAGGTGGAGGAACAGAGGAGCTGGAGGCAGCAGAGCCAAAGACGGGCCAGAGGGGGAACTGACAGGACACCGGAGGAAGAAAGGCAAGAGGAGAGACGAGCGACTAACAGCTGCAGAAATGGATGAGTTAAATAGAGGGAAAGAGAGAGGGGGGGGCGAGAGAGAAGAGGAGAGAGAAGAGAGGGAGAAGAGAGGGAGAAAGAGAGAGAAGGGGGGAGCGAGAGAGAGAGAAGAGGAGAGGAGAGAGAAAAAAGAGAGAAGAGGAGAGAGAAAGAGAGAAAGGAAAGGGAGAGGGGGGGAAGGCAGTCTGGCTCAGGTCCAATGTTATCAGTGGCAAAAGTCGAGGCATTTGCCAGCTGCCAGCTTGAGACAGCACTCTGGCAAAAGGATGCTGCCTGTGTGTGTGTGTGTGTGTGTGTGTGTGTGTGTGTGTGTGTGTGTGTGTGTGTTGGTGGACGCTACAGAGCTACGAGAGCTCCGGTGATGTGTTAAAGCCTGGGACAGAGACCATATGCACAAACACAGGGGCTGGTGTGTGACACACACACACACACACACACACACACACACACACGCCATTCTCCATTTACAGTAGGTGCGTCTCAAAAGACATAAAAAAACCCTTCCTCCCTTCCTCTGCTACCTCCGTCTTTCCTGGAGACGAGTGTCCTCCAGCTAGAGATGCTCAGCGGTATCCACTCTGGGGAGCGCATTACGTAATTGTCTGACACGTGACCAGCACAGTCCAATCACGCGCCAGGCTACTCAGCTAACCTGTAAGATTCAGTAAGTTGGAAGTTGACAACTATATATATATATATATACATACACACACTACACTATATTATATATTACATGTCTTTATGCATGCTCAATAATCCAGGTAGAAAACGCATGTATTGTTTATAAGGGTGGGGATACCTGCAGTCAGTTTAGACCAGTGTTTCTCAAGCCAGTCCTCAAGGACCCCCTATCCTGCAGGTTTTCATTATAACCCTGCATAGGTAGCCCTGCTTGTACTTACTCGACCAATCATCTCGCAGCACTTAATTATGCAAGGTGTGCAACGTCTGACAAAATTCATTGCTGACTGGTTGAATAACTACAAACAGGTACCTATTCAGGGTTGCAAAGAAAATATGCAGGATAGGGGGTCCTTGAGGACCGGGTTGAGAAACACTGGTTTAGACTGAAGAGGTCACTCAGATGAGGGATGAAACGTATCTGTCAATAAACGTTGCATCCAGATGAACTGATTCAACCTTCCCTTACTGCACACTATAGGGCCTCTGGTCCGAGGACGTGTATTTTGCATGGCGACAGCACCCTCTCTGCACCTTTACCTGGCTCTTATCCTCCAGCTTGTTGCCTGGTACAGTAAAGGCGGTACTGAGGTGAGGGGGGGGGGAGGAGAGTGGCTGCGGATACAAGTCGAGGGTTCGCACAACAATTGGATTTGAGGCCCGTGCAGCATCGCTTATTCTCACTGCACTGCCCATCTGCCCTCAGCGATGTGGGCTCTGCTGCTCTGAAATGGCTCGCTGATGCTGGAAATGCTGCTACAGTGGGGGGGGGGGAGGACACGAAAAGACACCAACACTCTTCTGTATCCATCTGACATCTGTGGGCGGGCCTGTGGTCTTTGGTTCACCATTACAAAGCCAAAGATGGGAAAGAGGACCCAGATTAGCACCCCCTTTCCTTGGTGACCTGCTAAACCCAACCAGTAATTTTTGCAAAGACGTCCAATGTTCATGCGGAGGGTCTTAGTCAAGACCCTCCTTAGTCCCATCCACACTTTACCAGCAGGTGAGTCACCAGGATGTGTAAGCTCTGCTCGCCATAAGATAAGGTAAGCAACATTTGTCATGGGTGACTGCAGCCCCACAAGATGGAGCACACATAGATGCTCCTCATCGTCACGTCCGGACGTGTTAGAGGACATTGTCCCAGTTAATCCTCATGTTCTGTTCACCTACTGTTCACCGGTCACGCTGACCCGAGCCACCTCTGGATTTGATGGCGATACAGCTGCAATTTTATCTAAAAACACCCAAATATGTCTCCTCCTCAATCTCACCCACTACTAATAATAACAGCGTTCGTGGTGAGCAGTTGTCATTTCAGACGGGTCACGCTGACCCAAACACAAGGGTTAACATAATGCAGCACTTTCTCGGGGAGTTCTCCCTCTAGTGGAGACAACCGGTATCGCAGCGCTCCGACTGGACCGGGTCCCGCCGAATACGTTCCCCGGTACCTACACCTGCGCACCATATCCGCGGTTATGATGTTCGACGTTCACGGTCCATCTCATCGAGCGAGGCTAACGACGAAACGACCGCCTCGAATCCGCCCACAGCCACCGCCGCCGCCGAGAGAAACTTACACCGGACACCGTCCGTCTTCATCGTCGTCGTCGTCGCGACCTCCTTTGAATCGTCGCAACTTCGTCAAGCCGCCAGGTCAGTTTTGACTCACGGGACGCGCGTTTCGGGCGCGTGCGGGCCCCGCGCGGCCGGTCGAGCGCGCGCGACCGACCGTACCTCGGGGGTGGGGGGGGGGGAAGGGGAAGGGGGGGGATAGAAAAACCCGAGTCAAAATGAGTTTCCGCTCTCGAGCTCTCCTCGTTTTCGCAGCGCAACGGAAATTGATCCACCCCCCCCCTCCTCTCTCCCCCTCTCTCCCTCTTTAATTAAGCCCTATGCGGTCAGGTGCGGTGACTGACGCGCACGCGCGTCAAGTTGAGCACGAAAAGTGCGAAATTCTGCATCAAGCAACACGACCCATTAATAAGACCCCCCCACCCCGCACACCACCCACCACCACCACCCAAAAAAAAAAACTTAAGCGGAGGAGCTGCGGCCAACGCGGCGCTGCGCTTCGACTCACCTTGAGCTGCCGTTCCTCGGGTGCTGAATACACTTGCTATCAAAGTGGCCACATACCAAATCATAGTACTATTGCCGGCCAGGAGTAAAGCTCATCACGTCTCAAAGTGCCCCTCTCGGTACATCTGCCGCTGCCGAGCGCCGAGGACGAGTGAAGCGGCCGGTATCCCTTTTCTCAATCATGCCCTGCACACTTTCTCATCGGCGCTTGCCCCCCTCTCTCTCTCTCTCTCTCTCTGTCTCTCTCCTCTCTCCTCCTCTCTCCTCTCGCATCCTCTCTCGGAGAAAGATCACCTGCGCCAATGGGACCGGAGCGGCGCGGCGCTAGATCGGCGGAGCCGACGTGAAACCAACCCCGACCGTTTAGACGGCCGCTCCGCCCCCGCGCTCTTCTCATTGGCGGACGTAGGAGCGGGGTTTGGGGAGGGGGGGGGCGTGGATTCGGGAGCTTCGCCGCCCCTTCGCGCGCGCCCCCCCCCCCTCCCTCCCTCCCCCTCCCCCGACACACACACACTCGGGAGGAGGAGGAGGAGGAGGAGAGCTCGGAACAGAAAGCTGGTTCAAGGTGAGCCGGAGCGTGAAGGCGGCGTGGGTCGGAGTGTGCGGCGTCATGCTGCGCAGGGGGGGAGAGGAGCACGCGCGGCGCTCCTCGCGCCGTCGGGCTCCACCGTTGCAGCCCAAGCGAGCGGTTGCGCGTCACTCGGCGCGTCTACACGACGTTATTGTGTGAGTCCGACTGAACCTGGAACTTTTAAAATGCATGTAAACGCGTTAGTCCGGGGGGTGGTGGGGTGGGGGCGTCCGGGTGGCGTAGCGGTCAGTTCCGTTGCCTACCAACGCGGGGATCGCCGGTTTGAATCCCCGCGTTACCTCCCGGCTTGGTCGGGCGTCCCTACAGACACAATTGGCCGTGTCTGCGGGTGGGGAGCCGGATGTGGGTGTGTGTCTTGGTCGCTGCACTAGCGCCTCCTCTGGTTAGTCGGGGCACCTGTTGGGGGGGGGATAGCGTGACCCTCCCACGCGCTACGTCCCCCTGGTGAAACTCCTCACTGTCAGGTGAAAAGAAGCGGCTGGCGACTCCACGTGTATGGGTGGAGGCATGTGGTAGTCTGCAGCCCTCCCCGGATCGGCAGAGGGGGTGGAGCAACGACCGGATCGGAAGAGTGGGGTAATTGGCCAAGTACAACTGGGGAGAAAAAACGGGGGAACCCCCCCCCCAAAAAAAGAGCGCTTCTCACGTATAGCATCAGCACCAGATCCTTCAAGTCCTGTAAGTTGCGAGGTGGAGCCGCCGTGGATTGGACTTATCGGTCCAGCACATCCCGTAGTTGCTTGATCAGATGTGAAGAATTCGGAGGCCGGGGCAACACCTTGAACACTTCATCATGTTCCTCAAACCAGGGGCGGACTGGGAACGAAAAAGGGCCCTGGACTTTTTGGCTCAGACCCCCCCCCCCGCCCCAGCAATTCACCGCCACCCACACAAGCCACCGGGAAAACTCCCGGTGCTCCAGATGGCCTGTCCATCTTTGCCTCAAACCATTCCCGAACGTTGTGTGCCATGTGGCAGGGCGCGTTAACCTGCTGAAAGAGGCCACTGCCATCACGGAACGCCATTGCCGTGAAGGGGCGTACCTGGTCTGCAATGATGTTAGCGTAGGCGGCACGTGTCAAATTGATGTCCACATGAATGGCCGGACCCAGGGTTTCCCAGCAGCGCAGTGCCCAGAGCGTTACACTCGCTCCAACGGCTTGTCACCTTCCCACAGTGCATCCTGGTGCCATCTCTTCCTGTCCTCTGCATCTTCCTCTGTCACACCAGCCACCTGCATGTCCTCCCTCACCACATCCATAAACCTCCTCTTTGGCCTTCCTCTTCTCCTCTTCCCTGGGAGCTCCATATTCAGCATCCTTCTCCCAATATACCCAGCATCTCTCCTCCGCACATGGCCAAGCCATCTCAATCTTGCCTCTCTTGCTTTGTCTCCAAACCGTCCAACCTGAGCGGTCCCTCTAATATACTCGTTCCTAATCCTGTCCTTCTTCGTCACTCCCAATGCAAATCTTAGCATCTTCATCTCTGCCACCTCCAGCTCCACCTCCTGTCTTTTCGTCAGTGCCACCGTCTCCAAACCATATAACATAGCTGGTCTCACAACCATCTTGTAAACCTTCCCTTTAACTCTTGCTGGTACCCTTCTGTTGCAAATCACTCCTGACACTCTTCTCCACCCACTCCACCCTGCCTGCACTCTCTTCTTCACCTCTCTTCTGCACTCCCCGTTACTTTGGACAGTTGACCCCAAGTATTTAAACTCATATGCCTTCGTCACCTCCACTCCTTGCATCCTCACCATTCCACTATCCTCCCTCTCATTCACGCATAGGTATTCTGTCTTGCTCCTACTGACTTTCATTCCTCTTCTCTCCAGCGCATACCTCCACCTCTCCAGGCTCTCCTCAACCTGCTCCCTATTTTCGCTACAGATCACAATGTCATCCGTGACCATCATCGTCCACGGAGACTCCTGTCTGATCTTGTCCGTCAACCTGTCCATCACCACTGCAAACAAGAAAGGGCTCAGAGCCGATCCTTGATGTATTCCCACCTCCACCTTGAACCCATCTGTCATTCCAACCGCACACCTCACCAGTCACACTTCCCTCATACATATCCTGCACCACTCCTACATACTTCTCTGCAACTCCTGACTTCCTCATACAATACCACACCTCCTCTCTCGGCACCCTGTCATGTGCTTTCTCTAAATCTACAAAGACACAGTGTGACTCCTTCTGGCCTTCTCTATACTTCTCCATCAACATTCTCAAAGCAAACATCACATCCGTGGTGCTCTTTCATGGCATGAAACCATACTGCTGCTCGCTAATCATCCCCTCTCCTCTTAACCTAGCTTCTATTACTCTTTCCCATATCTTCATGCTGTGGCTGATCAACTTTATACCTCTGTAGTTGTTACAGTTCTGCACATCACCCTTGTTCTTGAAAATCGGTACCAGTATGCTTCTTCTCCACTCCTCAGGCATCCTCTCACTTTCCAAGATTGTGTTAAACAATCTAGTTAAAAACCCCGCTGCCATCTCTCCTAAACACCTCCATGCCGCCACAGGTACGTCATCTGGACCAGCCACCTTTCCACTCTTCATCCTCTTCATCGCTGCCCTCACTTCCTCCTTGCTAATCCACTGCACTTCCTGATTCACCGTAACCATCGTTAAAATGTTCTGTGACCCATGCCACAGTAGACCTTCTGTCTGTTTGGGCCAGACAGGATAGCCTTCGTTGTTCCTCCACATCAATGAGCCTTGGGCGCCCAACAACCTGTCACCGGTTTGTGGTTTATCCCTCCTCGGACCGCTGTCGGTAGGTACTCACCACTGCTGACTAGGAAGCGCCCCACAAGCCTCGCCGTTTCAAAGATGCTCTGACTCAGGCCTCTGGCCGTAACAAATTGGCCCTTGTCAAAGTGGCTCAGGTCTTTACTCCTGCCCATTTCTCCTGCATCCAACACGTTGACTACGAGAACTGATTGTTTGCTTACCATCTAATCTACCCAGACCCCGGCATGAGCCCTTGTTTGGAGATGGTCGGTGTTATTCGGTTCACTTGTGACTGGTCATGTTTTGACTCATTAGTGTATGTTTGAAACTACAATATGATTGGTTACGTTACGCCATAAATATACCTAACACATGATGCATGAGTTTAACTTTGTGACTTATATGTGACCTAGCCCAAAGCCGTAGACTACTTGCACCTCCTGATTTTGCCTGAAGTATTGATAATGATGTCAAACTGCATTCAAAACTATATTACATTTTTCATAGGTCGTCTATCCACACTGTAGAAAGCCACATTCTATTTTCATGACAATACTTCAGCTTTTTTACTCGGGAGAAAATGGGAAAATACAAGCCATATACGGGCCCTGTGATGGCCTGGCAGCCTGTCCAGGGTGTCTCCCCGCCTGCCGCCCAGTGACCGCTGGGATAGGCTCCAGCTTCCCGCGACCCTACGTAGGATAAGCGGTTCGGATAATGGATGAATGGATGGATGGATGGACAAGCCATGTACTGTAAACATATAAACATGAAGAGATGAACATCAACAGTCATTTTCATAGGTTGGCGCCCATTCGCATCTATTTGTGAAAAGACTACAGCCTCAGCAACCACAACCACCAACATCTTTAACTTGATCTCTCATCTCATCTCATCTCATCATCAGCTGCTCCTCCGGGGTCGGGTCGGGTCGTGGTGGCAGTAAGCTAAGTAGGGCACTCCAGACGTCCCTCTCCCCAGCAATGCCCTTTAGCTCCTACTGGGGGACCCCAAGGCGTTCCCAGGCCAGAATGGACATGTAGTCCCTCCAGCGAGTTCTGGGTCTACCCCGGGGTCTCCCCCCAGTTGGATGTGCCCGGAAAACCTCCAAAGGAAGGAGCCCAGGAGGCATCCTAATCAGATGCCCGAACCACCGCAATTGCCTCCTTGCGACATGAAGGAGAAGCATCTCTGCTCCGAGCTCCCTCCGGATGTCTGAGCTCCTCACCCTATCTCTAAGGCTGAGCCCAGACACCCTATGGAGGAGGTGACCAACTTTTTTAATTTTTAGATACCATCCTCACTGGATGGTACATGCATACACCCTATTCTTTTGGCCACTTCAGAATTAATAGGAATAGTTTACTGATCCATAGTCATGGACGTTATAAGCTGGCTGCATAAGTGTGCACAACCTTTTATAATTGGGGAGGTGGCTGTGTTCAGAATTAACCAGTCACATTCAAACTCGTGTTAAATAGCAGTTCGTACACACCCACCATCATTTAAAGCGACTGTGACTAACTCCAAATAAAGTTCAGCTGTTCCTGTAGGATTTTCCTGACCTCTCCTTGGTTGCAAAAGCCATGGTCCGCAAAGAGCTTACAAAGCGTGAAGGGGATCTCGGTGCTGATCGGTATTGATCGGGAGAGGGCTACAAAATGGTTTCCAAGGCGTCAGATACACCATGGGACACAGTGAAGACAATCATCGACAAGTGCAGAAAATACGGCACAACGGAGAGATTGCCAAGAACGGGACGTCCCTCCAAAACTGACGAGAAGACAAGGAGGCCAAGAGGCCTACGGCAACGTTAAAGGAGCTGCAGGAGTTTCTGCCAAGTACTGGTTGTTCCCTACATGTGACAACCATCTCCTGTAGTCTTCATAAGTCTGGGCCATGGGGTACTACCCCCACAGCCAGACGGAAGCCTTGTCACATGGAAAAGAAACAAGCAAACATCCAAGCCCGGCTAAATCCTGCAAAAAAATACATCCCGTCTCCCAAAACCTCATCTCATCTCATCTCATCTCATCTCATCTCATCTCATCTCATCTCATCTCATCTTCAGCTGCTTTTCCGGGGTCGGGTTGCGGTGGCAGCAAGCTAAGTAGGGCACTCCAGGCATCCCTCTCCCCAGCAACACCCTCTAGCTCCTCCTGGGGGATCCCAGGGCATTCCCAGGCCACATTGGACATGTAGTCCCTCCAGCGAGTTCTGGGTCTACCCCGGGGTCTCCTAGTCTCCCAAAACCATGTGGACAAATGTGTCATGGTCTGATGAGATGACGGTTGAAACTTTTGGCCATAATTCCGAAAGGTATGTTTGGCCCAGAAATAACGCAGCACATCAGCAGAAGACCAGCAGACCCAGCCCACGGTGAAGCAGGGTGGTGGTATCACCACGCGTTGGAGCTGCTTTCCCTCAGCCGGAACTGGGGCTTCCGTCGGGGTGGCGGGAACCACGAATAGCTCCAAATACCGTCGATTCTGGTGCAAAACCTTCAGGCGTCTGCTAGAAAATCTGAAGATGAAGAGGAATTTCCCCTCCCAGCACGACAACGACCCAAAGCCAACATCCAAATCAACAAAAGAACGGCTTCACCAGGAGACTTTGGAAAGGCCCGCAACTGGATCAAATAGAGAATCTGTGGGGTGACCTGAGGAGGGCCGTGCGCCCGAGATACTCGTGCAATTTGATGAATATAAAACATTTTTTGCAAAGAAGGGTGGGGAAGATATTCCCAAGTCAAGATGTGCCAAGCTGACAGACTCTGACCCAGAAAGTCTGAGTGGCTGTGGTAAAATCAGAAGGTGCTGCAACAAGGTTGCAGTTTCGGGGTGTGCACACTCATGCAATGAGGTAATTGTGCGTTTTTCATTTTTATTTTGTTTTTTCTCTAAAACGTTTCAGTTGGTTTTCCGCTTGAGTTTTATAGGTTACCTCTATCTATTTTCCGCCATCCCAGGTCAACAATGTGGATTTTATTGCACCATCAACGCAGTATCCTTCTAAACGTGTCTCCTGACTCACTCCACTCCGGGCATGCGTCAGAACAGAGTCCCCCTCCTGGTCCATTACTCATTTGCAGGAGCTGACCACCTAGTCATCCATTCATCCATCCATTATCCGAACCGCTTATCCTGCTCCCAGGGTCACAGGATGCTGGAGCCTATCCCAGCAGTCATTGGGCGGCAGGCGGGGGGTCACCCTGGACAGGCCGCCAGGCCACCACACAGGGCCCACACACCCCTAGGGACAATTTAGTACGGCTGATTCACCTGACCTACATGTCTTCGGACTGTGGGAGGAAACCGGAGCCCCCGGAGGAAACCCACGCAGACACGGGGAGAACATGCAAACTCCACACAGAGGACGACCCGGGACGACCACCCCCCAAGGTTGGACTACCCCGGGGCTCGAGCCCCAGGACCTTCTTGCTGTGAGGCGACCGTGCTAACCAGCGTGCCACCCAGAACAAGTAGACAAACGACCAAAATTCAATTATAACAAAACGACAGAACGAGCAAACAAAAATCAACAACAGAAGGGCTGAAAGAAGCTGGCAGATCCATATCGGGATTTGACTAGAGTGGTTTTAGCAGTGAGAGTATTTTTAGATATATTCACAGCCGCACATGTGCTCCCATAAACGTTGGCTACCTAGCACATCTACACGCATCCAAAAATATACCCACATGCATATAAACGCGTACATATCATGGTGCATTATAAATGCAGTATTTCTAACCTCAATTTAATGTATATATTATCATATACCGAGTAATCGTTTGAGCTATTTTGTGTTATGTAGACCCAAAATGTGCAAGAAATTACGCCACGCCTAATCCTATTCTGCAAGTGCAGTGATTTTTCCCTGCCTGGTTTTAAAAGTTGCATTTGGGGACTGGATTTCAGTGTGTCTCACTGGGAGGCTCTGCCTCTATTGGATTAACCTTTCAGGGCCGGTTTCTTGGACACGGACTAAGCCGAGTAATGGATTAAAACACATTCTGAATGAGGATTCTCTACACAAGAGTCACTTCAGTGCAGGATCGATGGTTTACTGCTTAACCACTTCTGGCTTGTTTATTCTGCAACGTAATTGTTGCCAAAATTTCTCTCTATCTTATTATATATTTCTTATTTAGTGACTTTATGTGCCTTTTGGGAAGCACTTTGAATTGCCTTTGTGTATGAAATGTGTTATAATAAATAAATTTGCCCTTCCATTCTGTACCATATAAAATGATATAGCGCGCTATGCTAATGCTATCCGACTCAATAAATACAATGAAGTGGTTCTAATAGTTCCTGGTGGGGGTTTAGTGCTGTTGCCAAATTCATTCATTCATTCATTATCCAAACCGCTTATCCTAACTCAGGGTGGCGGGGATGCTGAAGCCTATCCCAGCAGTCTTTGGGCAGCAGGTGAGGAGACACCCTGGACAGGCCGCCAGACCATCACAGGCCCCACATACACATTCACACCTAGGGGCAATTTAGTATAGCCGATTCACCTGACCTACATGTCTTTGGACTGTGGGAGGAAACCGGAGCACCCAGAGGAAACCCCCTTTAGACACGGGGAGAACATGCAAACTCCACACAGAGGATGAGCCGGGATGACCCCCCCAAGGTTGGACTAACCCAGGGCTCGAACCCAGGACCTCTGTTCCTCTGTTTAATGCTTCTTCCTTTTCACGAAGCCCACACAACGGGATATGTTGTGCACCGAATAAAACGAGGTCTACTAAAACTTTAATGTGCTCTCTATTCCTTTCCACAAACACCCTGTTGATAGCATCGTTGTTCAGCTGGTTTATGATATTCCCCCTTCCTGGCTGGTGGCTTTGCTTGTCTCCTTTGGCTCTGCCCAGCACTGTAGCATGTGCCCCTCATGTTTGTACCCGTTATGTTTTGTGTTATGTAAGGCATGTCGCCATTTCCCTGAAGCAGCCACTGAGGGCCGATTCATAAAAACCGGCTTCAAAGACTGGAAACATCTTTCCCAGTTTTCTGTTAAACATGAGGGTAGCTTTTGCCAAATGTTGAAAAAAAAATCCACCTCTATTGTTTACCACCCATGCAGCTACAATGAGCAGTATTTTAGAGACCTGGAGGAGTGGGTCACCTCTTCCATCTTGCTCTGCCTGTTTTATCCAGCTCCTCCATCAGCCCAACTGGCCACTCATTACTCCTTAGCAAAGATTCGCTATCATCCAACCGCCTGTGGCTGCTCTTGTCTCCTGTTGAACTCTGACCGGTGCATCTAGTCCCGCAGGGCTCCAAACTAAGCTCTTGTTCATTCTCAGGCCCCTGGCTGTTGTGGGGATTTTTGCCACTTTATAGCACTATCGCCTTATAATTAGCCCGGCCTAACGGGTGTGAGAAACTTGTATGGTGCTCTGATTGGTGCCGACCAAATCTGGTCTGACATATCCCACCCTTTTCCCCTCCCAGCATCTTACTTTGCAGATTCAACACCCCCCTATAGCAACACTAGAAATGGTTCCATTTCAACCTAGATAACTATGAGGAATCATTTGACCATGTTCTCTTAAAGGCAAGTTTGACTCATTATATCAGCAAAGATTTGCAAAGAATATGTCTTAAATATTTCGTTTCTAATTGCAGTGTCCATGCCTGTTTGCGGTAAAAGCCTAGCTTTTCTTCTATAGCCCTTTGTCTGTACTAGGGAGTTAGCACATTGCGAGCTCTAATGGGCCCCGTTCGTTCTTACAAATTTAAATCTAGTATATCACTGTTTTAAGATGCCATTAAATAAATTATGCTTGCTCTTCTTGTTTTTATTTATTTATTTATTTTAATTTTTGTTGGATCCCCCCCCCTCCCCAATTGTACTTGGCCAATTACCCCACTCTTCCGAGCTGTGCAGACTACCATATGCCTCCTCCCATACATGTGGAGTTGGAGTCGCCAGTCACTTCTTTTCACCTGCCAGTGAGGAGTCTCACAAGGGGGACCGACTGACCAGAGGCGGCGCTAGTGCAACGACCTGGACACATACCCACACCCGGCTTCCCACCCGCAGACACGGCCAATTGTGTCTGTAGGGACGGCCGACCAAGCCGGAGGTAACACGGGGATTCGAACTGGGATCTCCATGTTGGTAGGCAACGGAATAGACCACTATGCTACCCGGATGTCCAGCTCTTCTTCTTCTTTTTCTTTTTCTTTTTAGAATGAAAATCACAAAGCTGACAAATGTCAACTCTTTTTTTGGAGGACGTTTCTGACAGGAGACTTCTCCATCACTCACTTCTTCAAATTGCCAACATGTTACTCATCATCAGTTCAAGTTTCACATAAAGAATGTGCCAATCTACACTATTTTGGTCCCTTCAAAAAAGGAGCGCCCCTTCCTGTTTCTTTCACTATCCAAGTTCCATTATCCAAATTCTTCCATTATCTAGCAGCGAGACTACCTGATAATATGCACTGCACCTCCCAAGTATCCTGTTACCTCTCTCCTCTAGTATGTCTGCCTACTGTCTATCTGTGTTGGTCCTGCTATGGTAGCTTTGGTGTGTCCTGCAAACTTAGCTGTCAATCCACAGAATGCTAACTTTTCCACCAGCTTACAAGTTTAGAGAGAATGAACCAACTTCTAGTTGGGGGAAGGGAAGGCTGGGACTTGAGAGATGGGTGTCAAGATTTTCTTCAAGCACGAGTCCCAGGTAACGTTCTGACACGAGCTCCACTTTGGCTTCCGGAAACTGGAAAGTGATGGAATAAATTTGGCTGGAAATCGCTGCTTTTGCTTTGACTTCTTCCCCATCCCTCATTTCCACACTTCCTCACTATTATTCTGTCTCCACCACACGTTAATGTGACGCACACAAATGTATGGTCACGTTTTGTGTTTAAAATTAGTGACGTGTTTTTGGTTGCGTGCACCGGATTCACTGTATAACTGTGAAACTATTATTCCTACGTCCGCCACAAGGGGGAGCTCTGAGTAAACGGGAGCGCTAGTTCGGAAAGTTGGGCCAGCCAGGCTTCCGGTTCTTCAGAGACCGCCTGATTTATGCAAACGCCAACGTCTCCTGTCTCTCTACTTGTATCTGTTTAAAACAGGTTAGTAGTGTATATTACTCTCATCCAGCGCACTGAATGTAGATTTAACACGTTTAACTGTATTCATCTGGGATTTGATGTCGTATTGAGTTGAAAAAAAATACGTGTTTACTGATGTAGCGAACATACGGATGTTTCCTTCCGTCCAGTATGGATGGAGGGCTAGCCGGAAAGACAGCCGGAAAGACAGCCGGAAAGACAGCCGGAAAGACAGCCGGAAAGACAGCCGGAAAGACAGCCGGAAAGACAGCGGGCCAGCCGGAAAGACAGCGGGCTAACCGGAGAGACAGCGGGCTAGCCGGAAAGACAGCCGGAAAGACAGCGGGCTAGCCGGAAAGACAGCCGGAAAGACAGCGGGCTAGCCGGAAGCGATATTATGAACCCTACATAGGCCTCGCCAAAATCCCGTTTCTGGCTTTGTCACGTGTGCGCCACCGTAGCAACGCGAAAATATGTTGTTATGGGGTTAGCGCTCATCAAGGAAACGCTGTACACCCACAATTTAACCTGTCTAAGTTATCCACAATCAACATTAATATAATACCAATAACGTATCCAAGGAGCAGAGGCAGACCTTGTAACCTAAAATTGTTAGGTTAGTCAACTTAAGGCTATTCTTTCCCTCACAATCATAATTTCAACCCCATGGTTCACTTTTTAGACGATTCATAAGTTATGTAACTTAATATTTTGATTATTTTTAATCAAAACCAAAAATAATCTAGACTTCCTGCTTAATTTCGTTTTCAGGGCAAACACTTAAATCATAAGACAAACATCCTAGTCATGTCTTTCACTTCATTTACCAGAAAGTTTACATTTTCTACTATTAGCCTAGGCCTATAGTGTATAGTGCACAGTGTTGTATAAAGAAGGCCTGCTGAAAAGCTATAGGCTACTTGGGTAAAAGTAATGAAGTATCAGACATCGAAACTACTCAAGTTTCAATGAGCAATGAGGATCATGAACAGAGGAGAGCACAGCTGACGTTAGCTTTGCTTCGCACCGAGTTGATAGTTGATTGTTTCCTTAGCAACGCAGCGGAAATCCGGCGTCCGTTCGCGAGATTTGGGACAGGGTACGGGATTTTGGCGAGGGCTATGTAGGGTTCATAATATCGCTAGCCGGAAAGACAGCCGGAAAGACAGCGGGCCAGTCGGAAAGACAGCGGGCCAGCCGGAAAGACAGCCGGAAAGACAGCGGGCTAGCCGGAAAGACAGCCGGAAAGACAGCGGGCCAGCCGGAAAGACAGTAGGCCAGCGAGAAAATGGCGGTCGCGCCGTCTGACGTTCCTTTTGTTATTTTTATGGCTCTTGTGACACCTTTTATTTTGAGAAAACAGTGGGAAATAAGTTATGTTACATACGCCTGGAAAACGTAATGTATAAATGTTAAAATAACGAAGTTGTCTGAATGTTTATTAGCTTACACGTCATCAGAATCAGTTCAGTAACCTTTATTTACACGTGGTTGATTCACAATAGCCAGGTTCAGAGGGGTGAGTGGTGGTGGTGCTCTGTCTGAACTGATAATGTGAATTTTAAGTATTTGCCCGTGGTTACGTACCTGCAATTCATCTATTATTGTGTTTAGATGTCGTTTTAAATCAGTAGGCTGGTTCCATTATAATTATAAATGGTTGTTTGTATTTATTAAACAAACATGTTTAATAAAGACAGAGAA
Source organism: Lampris incognitus (assembly GCF_029633865.1). Classification (NCBI taxonomy): domain Eukaryota; kingdom Metazoa; phylum Chordata; class Actinopteri; order Lampriformes; family Lampridae; genus Lampris; species Lampris incognitus. The sequence continues at coordinate 9,188,565 of NC_079218.1, forward strand.
CAGCCTGATTGATGCAAACACTAACGTCTCCTGTCTCTCTACTTTTATCTGTTTAAAACGGAGATTATATTCTGTCTCCACGGGTACCAGCCGGTACCTGTAACATTAACACACACACACACACACATTTAACTCATCTATCACATACTGACTGTTTTTCCTCTCCGTCTCTCTCTTTCTCAGGGCTGCTTTGACCTCTTTTCTCTCCTCTGTATCAAAATGCCTGAAAGGCATCAATTACTCGCAGTTGACACATCTACAAGAGGCAGCCAGAAGATGTCAAATCTCAGCATGTCAAAATCCCCGACAGACATCAGTGCTCACAAATGCGGCTGAACAGCTTTCCCTAATGCTCCATGGCAATTCTGGGACTATGGGACTTTAATACGGCCATCTCCCAGTGCATAACGTCTACCTCCCAGGTCCAGCAGTGCGTTTCAGCAGACTATATGGAGGTGCATGAAGAAGAGTGAGTCACATTGTTAGGAAAATGTCAGCAAGCCCACACTATATATATATATATATATATATATATATATATATATATATATATACACACACACACGTATAGCCCTGTTGTGATGGGCTGGCGGCCTGAACAGGGTCTGTCCCCGCCTGCTGCACAATGAATGCTGGGATAGGCTCCAGCATCCCGTGACCCCGGTTGGGATAAGCAGCTTGGATAATGGAATGGAATATATATATATATATATATACATACACACACACACACACACACACATATATATATATATATATATATATATATATATATATATATCCCCTTTTTTCTCCCCAGTTGTATCCGGCCAATTACCCCACTCTTCCGAGCCGTCCCGGTAGCTGCTCCACCCCCTCTGCCGATCCGGGGAGGGCTGCAGACTATCACATATACCTCAGTGGTTCCCAACCTTTTTTGAGTACTGTACCCCCAAAGCATTTCAAGCCAACCTAAAGTACCCCCCTACTACGCAACCAACTGTGGTGATCACCAGGATATATCATTAATGTATATAATTTATATATACATATATAGTATTTTATTTAGTCTCTATATCATTAATTGAGTTATACCTTTTTATTGAAAAAAATAAGCCATTGCGCTCCCCCAGCACAGAACTGCCTGAACCGAACTGCTCGGAGCGACCGCCTCCCCGCTACAGTGTGATGTCATTGTTTTGTTTGTAAGGTGCGTGTGCAGCAGATTTAGCACAGAGGGTTTTTTTTTTTTTTGCATTTGTACATTAAGAAAAGTTACAGCCACCTACCACAACTGGGGGGAGGGGGCTGCACCAACTACTGGGGGGGGGGCTGCCCTCCTTCCTGTGCTAATGCATAAATATCACTCTTGCTGACCAACAAATTCTTGAATTGAACAGCGTTCACTTTCAATACACAGTCTTGTCTCATCTGAGAGTCCACTTCGCCACTGGGGCCACCAGGTCTGTGCCCAAGCACGCAAGCCAAGCTGACTGTTTTCTTTTCATGTTTCGCTTTCTTATAAATCATTTAAATGAATAAATAATTGAAAATACCTTTGTATAACTGAGTTGTATTGGTCTTCATATTGAGTCGAAAACACTTAACATTTTATGAGACAAGGGACGGGCCTAATAATCCTCTGGTGCTAGTTAAATGGGTTTGTCGTGTCTTTGGAGACCTGGTGGTTGTTTCTTTTTGAATATGGGAGTCTCCAAACAGCATGGAGGAAGTAGCTGTTTTATTACTGTCGCACATGTGAAGGAGGAAATAACAGCTTTTGACTCGTATTGTCACTGACGAATGGCCGCCCAAAGCTGTGTTTATGCAGACAACATTAACACGAGTGTCTTAAAACTCCTACTTCTCTCGTAATCTCATCTCACGCCACAGACTACACCTGGGGCAAAAGCTGAAGCGCCCGTTCACATCGGCTTCTCTTGGTGGCTTTGGCACTGGAATGGGGGGACTCCAGTGGGCTTTCTGCTAGGGTCCTCCTGTACACCAGTGGTTCTCCACCTTTTTGGGGTCCTGGACCCCCTGCGTATTTTTGATCTACCCTGAGGACCCCTCCACCTGATCTTGGGGGAGGGGGGTTGCAATTTGATAGAAACAGTAGAAACTGCATTTTAAATTGCATTATAGCATTTATTCACTCTTTGGGGCAAAAATAAGAGCTTTCAGTTGTAACTTCCTGGATAGTTCTGAAATGCTTGACGGGCATAGCAACAGTAACTAAGGGGGGCGGGGCTCTGCGAAAGGTCAATCGTAAAATGGTGCGTTGTCCCTGTCCAATAAACAATAGACGGGGGGAAAAAAAACGAAAGCACAATCTGATATCGCCGTGTTGATGTTGTTCCCACGACATCATAATTAATGACTATTAACGCGTATCCGCTGATCACAGTAACGGTGCAGAGATAACCGCACACACACAGCTCGGTAGTCCGCCATTGTTAACGTTGTCGCACTCGCGCACGGCCGTTTGACTGAAAGCGTAATACGCATGTGCGAAGGGGAGCCGTGACGTCACCGTTTTCGCAGGAACTGGTTCTGCTAGTTTACATGGCGGCGCCGGAGTTGCGTTTTCAAACGATTTCAGGCCCCCAAAACGCCGCTGTCGTGTGAACGAACGGCCAAAACGCAACAATACTTTACCGTTTTATGCTGAAAACGTTGCCGTGTAAGTTGTCTTCGTTTGATGGCTGGGAGAGCTTGGCCTGCCGCGGCCTGTGGGCCCGGGGACCACGGCCTTGCTTGGAGCTGTGCCCAGTAAGGTAACACCGAGGGCGGTGTGACAGGACGCGGAAGCGGGGCAGGCTAAGCTAACTGCTAGCCCATGCAGACCGGCAGTTCCCACAGTCATCCTGGCTGGCGTTCGCTCTCTTGGACAGTCAATTATTATTATTATCATTATTATTATTATTATTATTATGTTTGATATATGTGTTTTTGTAGTTTGGATATATGTGTTTTTGTAGTTTGGATATATGTGTTTTTGTAGTGTGTGTTGCACAGCTGTGGGAAACGATGAAATGACAAATAGATGTTCCTAATTCGTGATATTTTACTGACAAGACTTCTTCTGACCTTACAAGATCCAAAGAAGGCAGACAGCCAGCCTTTACTGCTCTCTTGCTCTTGGAAGACTGGATGCAACAACAGGCCTCACAGCAGATATATATGAAGATAACCTCCCAGCATGTACAGTGAGTGGAAACCCCCCACAAGCAGAAGAACTCTTAACACACATCATTTTTGCTTTTGTTTTTCATAATTACAGATTTTAATGTTTTTTGTCAAATTAAATAAAATATAAACATAAATAGGTGGTGCAGTGGTTAGTGCGGCCGCCTCACAGCAAGAAGGTGCTGGGTTCGAGCCCCGGGGTAGTCCAACCTTGATGGGTCATCCTGGGTCGTCCTCTGTGTGGAGTTTGCGTGTCCTCCCCGTGTCTGCGTGGATTTCCTCCGGGGGCTCCGGTTTCCTCCCACAGTCAGGTGAATTGGCCATACTAAAATTGTCCCTAGGTGTGAATGGGTGTGTGTGTGTGGGGGGGGGGCGTGGGCCCTGTGATGGCCTGGCAGCCTGTCCAGCGTGTCTCCCCGCCTGCTGCCCAATGATTGCTGGAATAGGTTCCAGCATCCCCGCAACCCTGAGAGCAGGATAAGCGGTTAAGATAATGGATGGATGGATGGATAAATATAGATAAAATACATGAATAAATGCAGTTGCCCACTGGGGACCGGGGTTCGCGCCCCGGCCTCGTCAGATCCAACTATGGGCAGATTCGATGAAGCAGCAGTAATTGGCAACGCTGTCTTCGGGAGGCGTCTCCTTCAAGACTGCCGGCCAGAGAGATGCGGTTGGCGAACGCATGCAGTACGAGGGTGGGTGTTTGAATTAAAATAGGGATCGATTGGCCACTAAATTGGGAAAATCAGAAATAACTTTATAGGAAAAAAAATACATGAATAAAATATCTACTACCACTACTTTCTTACTACTTTTAAAAAAATATATACAAATAAAATATAAAAAATATATAAATAAGAATATGAAAGATACTTTACTTTCGTTCCTTCCTGGGACAAACAGGAAGTGACAATAAAGAAGACACAACAGCATCACAGCTAATGCAAGGCGGCATTAACACATCACAGTCTTGTCTTGTGCCTTGTTGGCAGAGGTAATAACTAGAAGAAGAAGAAGAAAGCCACCCTATTGTTATTGTATTACAACGAGTTGTATTTTTACAACGAATTTGTTCTCTGCATTTACCCATCCTTTTGTATAGGAGCAGTGTGACGGTCCTGTGATGGCCTGGTGGCCTGTCCAGGGTGTCTCCCTGCCTGCTACCCAATGACTACTGGGATAGGCTCCAGCCTCCGGCAACCCTGAGAGCAGGATAAGCAGTTTGGGTAGTGGATGGATGGAATTTCATTCCTCTAACAGTGCGTCCAACGACGATCCTTGTTGATAGGCATCCACCTTTTTCGGTAGGAATTAACGTCGCCCTGTTTCCCGATTTGTTGTGTTTTCTGACTTGTCGTTGTGCTTTCTTTTTTGTTCAATTGATTTGTTATTTGCGTTGTGTTGTTATTTGCTGTTGCGTTTTGTGATTTGTCATTGTTATTCCCTATTTGTAGTTGTGATTTCCTATATGCTATTGTGTTTTTTTTTTTAATTTGTTTCTGTGTTTTCCGATTCATCGTTGTGACTTGCACTTCAGGGCCACCGTATTATAATAAATACGGGTTTGTGATCCCCTATCTACCAGCCACAGCTTATAGGTGCATGCAGACACCCTTTTCATTCTTAGTTGTATGACTGGAATCCACTTGAATAATAAAAAAACAAACATGTCTGGCTGGTAAAGGCAGACTGACCTCAGGATAAATGAATGTTACCCAGTGTGACGAACGAATGGAATTATTCTGCTGCACCATCGCAGCTTGATGACACCAGCAATAATAACTCATAGGCCTAATAGGAAATTTGATTGTAGTTTTCAGTCCAGTGCTCACAGTTGAATAAGGTTCATTGCGTCGTATTTTAGCAAGATGAGGACTTCCGTATTAACCCACAACCTAATCCCTCAAACGTCTTTTTACCCCGAGTCACGGAGGCACAACAACACAACGTGATTGGTCAGTTGCAGTGATGGTCGTGGAGCAACAGTAGTTATGATGTGGCAGGAACAACACCGACACTGCGATATCAGAAGCACCGTCCAATGAAGGTCCGCTTTCTGTTTTGTGAAAGTGCCATTCAGGTTGGCATTTGGTCATTTTCCTGAACGTGCATGCTGTATTGCGTGAGTGTTTGTGTCCTCTGGGCCTCCCGTGCACAGAACAGAGATAGACTGGGAATTTGGGCTCAATCTGGACTGTCTGCTCTCTCTCTCTCTCTCTCTCTCTCTCTCTCTCTCTCTCTCTCTCGCTCTCTCTCCCCCTCTCTCTCCCTCCCTCGGCCAACCTTTCCCCAAAACCCAGGAGGGCTGAAGGTCCAGCTGGCAAAAAGCCCGGGCCATGCCCAACCCCCCCCCCCCAACTCCCCTTTCCACCATAGGGAGTGTACCAAAAATGTTGTGCCTTCCACACACATGGCAGAGTAAAGCAAACAAAATGCAATCCAGGTCACCACACAACTGTGGCAAATGATATGAAAGGAGATCATTGATGGCTATTTACTGCTCCTGTCATTCGGATATATCAGCGTCACTGTGAATAAGCCGGGGTGGGGGGGTATACTTTTTTGAAAAGATTTGACAACATTTTCAAATAGTTGTTATCGTTAAACATTTGTGTCATTGGCATATTATCGTATTATGCCAGTAATGCTTCCTGTTGATTAGAAGTGTGAATTCAGCTTTAAACATTTAAACTCGTGGCACTGTTTGTGATTCGTGACCTTTTTGGATTGATCGATGGCCCAAGAGATTCAATTGGCGCTCTCGACTGCTGTTAAATGAGTGTTTTTCAAATTGCTGGGCTTTTGTTGCCTCCCTCTTCTGAGCTGGGCTTGTGTTTGTATTTAAGATCAATTTAAAGAGACAATTTAAATATCCTTCCATCCACCCATTATCCAAACCGCTTATCCGGCTGTCACGGTCGCGGCAATGCTGGAGCCTATCCCAGCAGTCACTGGGTGGTGGGCGGGGAGACTCCCTGGACAGGCCGCCAGGCCATGACAGGGCTGACACACAACTGGGTATATGGACAAGGAATATTTTGGAACAACTCCTTAAAAATTGTGCTAATTTTGCAACATTGGAACGAATATGCGAAAAGGTTTGTGTGTCCTGGCTATCTAATGATCTAAGGATCGTCAAACAATGAAAAATAATTCCAAAATGATCCCAGTTGGTCCCCTAATATGGTTTCTATTAGTCATCCTGATCAACATGGATTCAGGCCAAGTCATAGTCATATTCAGTGGCTATGTTTTCAATTTATCTTATAACACCAAACACAACAGTGTTTTCAGGATCTACTTATTTTCAGCAAGTCACTTTCTCTCCGTTTCACCTACCCGACTACCGTCACAGTCATGTGTCACAGTAATGCGTCATCTCCATATGCATGCAGTTTGACAGGACACAGCGACACACCGACTGCTGTCCCGCCTTGGTTTCGGCGTGGTCCGAAAGACTCAGACACCGGGCCTCATGCAAGGACCAATTTAACTTGCTTTCTCATTTTTTTTGTAAGTGAGAAATCATTTTAGACTCAACCGCAAACAGTCTGCAGGAACTGTCTTCTGCAGATTTTGGTGTTTTTTGGGGGGGGGGGGTTTCATATTGAAATATATCTCTTAAGTCTGTAACGTAAGGGCTGACATTAAAAAGGGGTTTATAATGTCGACAAAGTTTTGATTGAAAAAATATGTGTAAACGGTGGGGTAACACATAGGTATTCATCCCCGTAATTTAATCCCATAAACCTCTGGTCAAACTCTTTAAGGCCGTATGTAAATTTTCACAGATTTGAGTTGGCAAAGTAAATTCCGGGTTGTCCTCTGGCATTGTGGGGCACATCTAATATTTATGGGTAGTAACCTCGTGACCTGACTTGGAAGTGATTAAGTTTTTATCCGTGTGTGTGTGTTTTGCATGCTAAGTTCCCCCCTCGCAACGGCAAATTTCAGTGACTTGAGGCATGAAAAGACCAGGTCAGGTTTGGTGCTCACTTAAATTTAGCGTTATTATTTTCATGAAAGATGTGGCCTGCGGAGAAACTGGACTGACAGTTCATCAGTTTGACCCGTGTGCCCGGACCACCATTGAACACTACACAGACAGAATTTTTTTTTTTTTAATGTTTTTCATAATCTACGCCACCTTATTTAGTTATAAACATAAAGCTTAATACAATTGATCCTGCTCCTACATGTGCCCACTCTCTATAGGTAATTAAATAAGATAATTAAATAACTACATTATCTGACAAGTACAGCAAATGTACTTTTTATTTGATATAGGTGCACTGATGCTTAAAGAGAGGCACAGTATTTCCTTTACGAGACCTGCCTGTAGGAAATCTCTTCACCCTGTGTCGTCTGTGTGCTGACCCGATAGTGTTTCAGTAGTGGCTTTCTGTGGCAAATGGATGTAGTGTGTAAAGCAAGTACTCGTGGGTACTCGGCATTGGACGTAGCAGCTGTTCAGATTTCCTCCTTCCCACAGGGATGTCGGGAGCGTGTCTCCTGAAGGACTCGGTTCAACACTGATGCAGACATGATACTGCGCACATCGCTTAGGAGAACCCAAACCTGAGTGGAGTGAAAATCTCTCATTGTATTTTAGGGTGAATTCATGTCAGTATTATTCCAGTGTTTAACGCCAGCGGCGTAGCTGTGGAAACGTTGATCTTCGCGAGCTATCTTTTAGGACATTTCCAAATCCATCCATCCATTATCCGAACCGCGTATCCTACTCTCAGGGTCGCGGGGATGCTGGAGCCTATCCCAGCAGTCATTGGGTGGGAGGCGGGGAGACACCCTGGACAGGCCGCCAGGCCATCACACAGGGCCCACACACACACACACACACACATTCACACCTATAGTCCATGGGCCAGACGATATTTCGGTACACTCAAGGTGGCAAAACTTACTTATAATTTTTGAAAGGATCCATGTCTGTAGATGATATTTTGGTATGATAACCATTCCTGAGTGGCATCTACAGACATGGATCCTTTCAAAAATTATAAGTAAGTTTTGCCACCTTGAGTGTACCGAAATAGGAAATTTTGGGCTCTGGCCCATGGACTACTAGGGGCAATTTAGTACGGCCGATTCATCTGACCTACATGTCTTTGGACTGTGGGAGGAAACCGGAGCCCCCGGAGGAAACCCACGCAGACACAGGGAGAACATGCAAACTCCACACAGAGGACGACCCGGGACGACCCCCCCCCCCCCCAAGGTTGGACTACCCTGGGGCTTGAACCACCATGCCGCCCATTTCCAACTCAATAAGAAAACATTTTTTGGGGAGGGGGGGATTCCCCCCCTTTTTCTCCCCAGTTGTACTTGGCCAATTACCCCACTCTTCTGAGCTGCTCCACCCCCTCTACCGATCCGGGGAGGGCTGCAGACTACCACATGCCTCCTCCGATACACGTGGAGTCGCCAGCTGCTTCTTTGCACCTGACAGTAAGGAGTTTCACCAGGGGGACGTAGCGTGTGAGAGGATCACGCTATTTCCCCCAGTCCCCCCCTGAACAGGTGCCCTGACCGACCAGAGGAGGTGGTAGTGCAGCGACCAGGACACATACCCACATCCGGCTTCCCACCCGCAGACACGGCCAATTGTGTCTGTAAGGACGCCCGGCCAAGCCGGAGGTAACACGGGGATTCAAACTGGCGATCCCCGTGTTGGTAGGCAACAGAATAGACTGCTACGCTACCCACACACCCCCTGTCAATATGAAATTTGATCACCATCTTCAAAATAAGGGTATGAAAATAAAAAAGTATAGATAACGACATAACAAAAATGTGGACTGGTTAAGTCCACCTTACTCTGAACAGTCACCAGCCACCTGTTCAGTCTTTGGGATCGTGTTCAGACAGATTCCACTCCGGAACGATCTGCTTTTAAACGCCTGTGAGGAACGACTGGATAAAATCATGCCGTAAAGATTAATGGTCCCTGCCTAAACGCAGTGAAAGTGTTGGTGCTGTCAGTGCCAATAAAACCTTTTAAGGCCAAGCGAGGACTATCCTCTGAGCTTTTCCCTCCCATTCTGTGTATGGTGAAACTTCGTGTGATGTCAGCTGTTGATGCCGTCCTTCGTGATTCCATACGCAGGCCTTACCTGCGTACATACCATATACAGATACAGCGCTATGGTGTGTTTGTCAGACAGAATAAAAAGTGCATGTTCTCCGATCTATGAAATCATCATGAGGAAACTCAATTCATTGTTGTCATCAAAATGGGCTTCATTATGATTGCAAGCTAGCAAGTGTATTTTGAAACATGCACGTTTGATCCCGTGATTCATCACTGGTTAGCAACAAATCAGTCAATGGCTTCGGATTGCGTAGTTGCGTGGCATATTACTGAAAGGCTGAGTTGTTCGAAGTGGGTGGATGAGCAATGAAAAGCAAATTTGTCGATGTTTATTCCAAGCTTCTGCTGTTTTTCATATTCACTGGCGAGATTTATAATGCCATCTGTCCAAAAAAACAAAAACCACTGGGCCTAGCTCTTTGGCATCACACAGGTGAGTAGCCAAGTGTTAAACAAGTCTTTTCACCCTGACAAACCACTTGAACAAAGCCTCCTTTGACTTAAGTGGTCAAAAACAGTGGAGTTCTTGTATACAGAGACCAGATAGAATGGGGCCAAATGGAGAATTGCCCCAAAGGTTCATTTTCTCAATGGTTGAGGTGGAACCACTAAATATAGAATGAATTGGATAGATTTCAACTCACGTATTTGCCAGATTATAGGTTTTCAATCAGTTACCTGCTCTACACCCCCCCCCTCCTTTTTTTCTTCCAATTGTACTTGGCCGGTACAGTGGCATAGTGGTTAGCATGGTCGCCACACAGCAAGAAGGTCCTGGGTTTGAGCCCCAGGGTTGTCCAACCTTGGGGGTCATCCCGGGTTGTCCTCTGTGTGGAGTTTGCTTGTTTCCTCCGGGTGCTCCAGTTTCCTCCCACAGTCCAAAGACATGTAGGTCAGGTGAATCGCCCGTACTAAATTGTCCCTAGGTGTGAATGTGTGCATGTGTGGGCCCTGTGATGGCCTGGCGGCCTGTCCAGGGTGTCTCCCTGCGTGCCGTCCAATGACTGCTGGGATAGACTCCAGCATTCCCCGCATCCCTGAGTAAGGAGAGGCGGTTGGGGTTGGATGGATGGATGTACTTGGCCAATTACCCCACTCTTCCGAGCCATCCCGGTCACTGCTCCACCCCTTCTGCTGATTCGGGGAGGGCTGCAGACTACCACATGCCTCCTGTGATACATGTGGAGTCGCCAGCCGCTTCTTCTCACCTGACAGTGAGGAGTTTTTCCAGGGGGCACGTAGCATGTGGGAGGATCACGCTATTCATCCCCAGTTCCCCCTCCCTCCCAAGTAGGTGCTCCAACCGACCAGAGGAGGCACTAGTGCAGCGACCAGGACATATACCCACATCTGGCTTCCCACCCACAGACACGGCCAATTGTGTCTGTAGGGACGCCTGACCAAGCCGGAGGTAACACAGGGGTTCGAACTGGTGATCACCGTGTTGGTAGGTGACGGAATAGACCACCATGCCACCCGGACGCCTGCTCAACATGTCCTGTGTTTGTCGTGACGTTAGTCATTAATTCTTTTCTTTCTTTTTTTTTTTTCAAGAATAGCACAGCTAAGAGCTATCCATGAGCCATATCCACTAATTATACACAGGGATGGACATGTAAAGAACAAAAATAACAAGTCATATCACACTACCTCTGTTTTCTTGTATTTTTTTTTTTTTTGTGCGGTGATAATGTTCACGCACAAAATAACTTCCAGACACTGGATGAAATACAATACTATTGAGCAGCCTCAGTGACATCCATATGATGGCCCTCAGCCCACTGGAGGGTGCTCTCAATGGTGAACGTACCGTTGAAGAACTAATGTACAACACAGGTTGTCACTCTGATGGTGTTAGGAACCATCATTTTTACTTTACACAGGTAAAACACTGCAAAATTATTCAGCAAGATTACAACCCCAACAAGAGTCCAACTAGAGTCACAGGTGCCCCACGTATGCTCAAATGTCTGATAGATAACATGCCGTCTTAGTTCTCCATTTATAACATTAGAATCCAATTTTGGTTTGAACGCCATTTTTTGTTACCTAAATGGTTTAAAAAAAACATACATCTTGCATACCTCTGATGTTGTCTTCACCATCATCAATCTTTCACAGTAATGCTCATTGAGTATTTTAAAGGCTTGATCAACTCCTAACACAACATGAAAATGATAAAATATTTCTACTTAATTCACGTTAACTTTTCAATACAAGTGATTCCACGTGTTAATACAAATGCATCTAGCAAAAAGTTTCTTTACATTTTGCAAACTGACCAAATATGCCTTTGTTGCCGATGAAGGTGCAAATGCACTTCATCAGCATCACCAAAAAGGAATAGGCAAATGGATGGCAGTCATTTGAACAATTTGTCAAGTCAAGTCAAATTTTATTTTTATAGCCCTAATTCACAATTTCATCCCACTGAGTTTTACAATCATATTACACTGTATGCAAGACAGTATGACACCCTCTATCCTTCGTCCCTCGATTCAGACGAGGATAGACTCCATAGAAAAAATCTTGTCGGATTAAAAAAAAATGGGAGCGGGGCCCTCACGAACAGCATCAGACAATTATTACACGGGCTATAGTGAAATAAGCAAATCTTAAAGCTGCTATGAGTTCTTCACTAATTATCTGTCTCAGCCCAGTTCTGATGCCTCTGTATGACGAACATACATAAATAAGCAAATGAGACCATTACTGTATGGCCACTTGATGATTTGAAACGCTCATCTCTGGGTCGTATTTATGGTACACAGATGGAATACAGAGATTACAGATACATTAACTCATCACTGTGTATTTTTTTGAAAAAGCAGCTGTTTTCCCAAAACACCACTACTTCTCTCACTCTTCCCTTCAAAACAAATACTCAAACTACTGGAGAGTTTAAATGTGGATCTCTGTGGCAGTGATGCGGTGAAACACTACTGCTTTTTTCCAGTGTCGCACAAAATCAACTACAATCCAAAACCCCTTGTAGCAGCTTTAATTGTTCTGTAAATTATGGCAAAACAACACAGAAACTATACAATTGTTATATGAATTAAAAGTGAAATAAACGAAACGCAATGGTTATGTTATAGTGAAAAAATGCTGAATAATTTGTCATTCATAAGCAAGCAGTCTCTCAGTAACATAATATTTATTTGTTTTATTTGTAAAGGACCATGTACAGTGTTAAACATAAATATTACCATTTGATGTACTGAACCAGAGTTAGTTTACAGCTGATTTTCACTTGCAGTCCTTTCGGCAAGTCACAATTAAAAAAACCTAGCAACACAATAACAAATAGAACGAAGAAAAAACACACAAGACGCATGATACAATGTTACACACAGTACATCACACACCCCCACAATGTCAACTAGAAATGACAAGTGTACGCTTGTCAAATTAAAAGCAAGATTATTTGTGTACACAAGAAAACTATGAGATAAAATGTAGTCAGTGGTTATAGAGTTGTGTAGCTTTTAGCAAACTTCTTAATCTGGTTTTAAAAGTACTGATAGAACTGCAGCTTTTCATGTCGTCAGGTAGGGTGGTCCACTGAGTTGTGGCTTTCACAGAAAATGCTGACTGCCCGAATGCGGAGCAATGAAATGGCACAGTACAAACTCTTGTAGAGGATATTCTTGAGGATTACATAGAGTCCACTGAACAAAAGTACACAATGGCACATAATGGAGGAAGGACAAAACCATTTAACATTTTATAAACAAGGCACAAATTTTAAAAAAATCCAAAATTCTCAAAGCTCAATATTTCTTCAGTAATCCTACGGTGATGATACTACATCGTCTTTTTATCCAGAGTTTTTAAGGTTTGTTTATATAAAGACTCTAGTGGTTTTATGGCTGTTTTTTCCAGCCTACCCCCAACGTTTAATGCAATAGGACATATGGGAAAGGGTCATAGTATGCATAAATATCTTGGCCGCATCCAGAGAAAGACGATGTCTAATGTGTAATTCTACTTTATGGTGTTTATCAGTTTTTAACATGTTTCTTAAAATTAAATTATTATTCATTATATTAAGATAAAAGCAAGATTGAGCTAATCTCAGTTCATGAATAACTTGGTTCCTCAAACCTTTATAAATCAACATTTGGTCCGCGGTGGCGTAGCGGTCTAAGCATCGGCTTGGTGTCGATGCAGTTGCCCACTGGGGACTGGGGTTCGCGCCCCGGTCTCGTCAGATCCGAGTATGGCCGGACTCGATGAAGCAACAATCATTGGCAACGCTGTCTTCGGGAGGGGGGCGGAGTCGGCTTGTGTTCGTCATGTGAATGCGTCTCTGTGTGTGTCGGAAAAACAGTGGTTCGGCTTGGATTCGCCTTGTCACGAAAGTGGGGAGGCGCTTTCCTTCGAGACTGCCGGCCGGAGAGATGCAGTTGGCGAACGCATGCAATACGAGGGTGGGTGTTTGAATTAAAATAGGGATCAATTGGCCACTAAATTGGGAGAAAAAAGGGAAAAATCAGAAATAAAAATTTAAAAAAAATAAAATAAATCAACATTTGTATATCTTCTTAATTTCATTGCTTTCCTTAGTGCTGCATCTCTTCGCATCATAAATTTCCACAGATCTCCATTAAAGCAGGTTAGATTATTTTTATTTTTAAGTTTTTTTTTGTTTTGTTTCTTTCCTGGACCCTCATGGTGAATCGTTTCCTAACAGAGTTATTTCTATGAGTAAATGTGTTACAGGGATCGTCAGAAGATAGTACATCATCTTTTTCTAAACTAGTAATTTCAGTGTCAAAATCATCTTGCTTAGCTTTTGGTACGCAATGTAATGTAATGTTTGACTTAGTAGTTACAATATTCCTAAATCTATCTTTTGTCGGTTTTCTTACAAATGGAGTTAGATTGTGATCGGATAAACCAGTAATCAAATATAACTTTTGGTTATTCTTTCTGGTTTATTAGTTGAATATCAGATCTAATAGAGGGTGTTGCAATCCTTGTTGAGCTTTTACTACTTGTTCAAGGCTATGTTTCAATCACCAAACACAATCTGATATTTAGATTCTGGGCAGAGTTCTGACATATTGTGTGAACCAACCAGGTAGGTCACACAAAAGTATATTTCTGCTCTATACTCTCATAGACCGGCCTTGGAAAGGAGATGTTAAAGGTCTTTTAAAGGAGGAGAACTCACTTGGGCTCAAGCTCAGAAACTCAAGAGGTCAGAAGATGTCACGTCTGAATGGGCGTCAAGCCTCTTTAACCTCAACATTGTGTTTGTGTGGAAATGTTAACGTCACTGTGGGTTCAGTTTCCTCCGTGACAATGATTTGCTTGCATGCCTGCACTGTTGTGCTGGCTTGCTTTTAAGAAACCTCTTGTATTTATCATGAGATGTGGTGTTTTACAGCCTTTTGAAAGCTTGTGTGGACCAGTAGAACCATGTTATGTGTTCTGCACATTACTGTATATAGATGTAACTTGGAACATCTATTATTATGCAGTTGCTGCCCAAATCTATTCCACTCCCGGTCAACAAAAGCAGGATGAGCCGAGCGCCTTCGTATAACTACATTTAAAGTAAAATTTACAACTTGTGTTTACGTTTGCACTCATTATGTTGTATCTGACTGTTATTGTGAGTTCCCAGTTTTCAAACTTGAGATTATTTTTGAAGGCTTAAATACTGAAATCTAGATTATTTATACGGACAATGTTTTAATGAAGTCTGTGTTCAAAAAAGCCAGCCTATCTTTTGACACACAATTTGACCAAAAGGGAAAGAAACATCAGTTTTTCTTATCTTTCTGTACCACACACACTTCTGCTGGTCTTGCATCGACAACGGCTTTACAGTATATGAGGCTATTCATTCTCTCATCCTCTCCAGTCTACACACTTAATTCAATTTATGGTGAAGAAATCCAGGGCAGGGCGCCGGTCCACCTCAGAAATGGGAGTATTATCGCCTCTTAATTATACCCTTTAATGAACATTCATTAAGAAATAAATGTATGAGGAGAATTTGATTGATGGATGTGATATTTGACAAAGGAGTAGATGGATGGAGGAAGGCAGGGGGAATATATAGCACTGCAAGGGGAGGAGGACGGAGAGTTCAAGGCTTCCACTCCACAGCATTTCATAACGGACAGTGACAAACGAGACGGGCTGAAAATGTTCACCTGTCCACGAGGGAGCGTCCATCGTGGTGGAAAACAATAGAGCCGGGTGACAACCCGCTCCGTCACCGGCGGAGAACAGGAACATCAAATGCCCATCGCTTCTCAACAGGACGGAGGATGTTGCTTCTTAAATTAAAAAGAAAAAAAATGAACAGACTCCAGCACGCTGAGCCAGTGTCTAGACATCAAGGCGAGTTGGAAATGGCTGCACACACAAATGCTGCAAAATTGCTGTGGTCAGCAGATACACGCACACAAAAGGTGAACAAACTTTGATAAGAGTGTGATGGCCCATTTTAGTTGGGTTGTTGCACTGCAGATGAATTCACTCTTGCACTGAGCTGTATAACCTTTAAGTACTAATCCAAACTACTTAAAGGTACGAGAACGAATGTCTTTCTAAGGAGGAACGTGTGCTGCCTCTGGAAGTTCAGTGTGTGTGTGTGTGTGTGTGTGTGCCGTTTTCTATAGCCATGACCTCCACTGCTGCTGGAAACAAGCGCAGACTCAGAAAGGAGCGAGTTACCAGAAAGGCCCGAACTACATCCTCAACCTCTTCTTCACACCCGTGCCCACATTGTCCCAAAATATGCGCCTCCAGGATCGGCCTCTACGCCCACCTGAGGACCCACAAGGACCCAGAAGGAGGGCAGTCGTACTCGACCGCGAGTGGCCGCCAATGATGATGGTGTGTGTGTGCATGTGTTTTCTTTTTGGATTTTTTTTCCCCCCCAATTGTACTCGGCCAATTACTTCACTCTTCCGAGCCGTCCCGGTCGCTGCTCCACCCCCTCTGCCGATCCGGGGAGGACTGCAGACTACCACGAGCCTCCTCCGATACATGTGGAGTTGCGAGCCGCCTCTTTTCACCTGACAGTGAGGCATTTCGCCAGGGGAACGTAGTGCGTGGGAGGATCACACTATTCCCCCCCAGTTTCCCCTCCCCCCTGAACAGGTGCCCCGACTAACCAGAGGAGGCGGTAGTGCAGCGACCAGGACACATAACACATCCGGCTTCCCACCCGCAGACACGGCCAGTTGTGTCTGTAGGAACGTCTGACAAGAACTGGCGAATCCCCGTGTTGGTAGGCAACAGCATGGACCGCTATGCTATTCAGACGCCCTGATAGACAAACTTTTAAATAACTCCAGAACTTCAGTTCCAGGTGATTTTATTTCCACCGATAGGTGTGAAGATTTTGCAGCCTCCTTTCACAACAAAATAATGACTATTGGGGCAAATATTCCCATGATCACTCGTGTTCCTCTGCCCCTGCCTTCTTCTCAATTCACTACTGTTTTAATGGATTTGGCACCAGTCAGTCAGTGCTGGTGATCTCGGAACGGTGGTCTAGTGTCTGAACTGTTCCACTTCGTCCCTTGATCCCATCCCCACCTCCTTTTCTGAAAGTGGTTTTAACTGTTTATCTATGGATATTTTAGCCATTGTAAACACCTCTTTACAGTCTGGTATTTGTCCTAGCTCACTCAAATCCTCTATTGTTAAACCACTATTAAAGAAGTCCACTTTAGATCCATCTATTTTTCATAACTAAAGACCAATATCTAACCGCCCGTTCCTAAGTAAAGTTATTGAAAAAGTCATCCACAAGCAGTTGATTGACCACCTGGCAACCAACAAAATATAGGCTCTCTACCAGTCCCATGAATCTTCTGAATGGCGTGATGAATTATCCTCACCCCCCACATCACTGCTGCTGTTTTGTTCCTCATTCAATAACCAGCTCGTCAATATTCATTTATCATGCAACAACTATTGGCATTAGTTCTTACTGGAGGAGTTACACTTCATGAAGACTACCCCAGACGAGGGCTGGGCAATAATTCAATATCTCTGTTTAATGCCTTTCAAAAGTATTGTATGGGTATGAAATATGAATATTTCCATATAAGTGATATACAGTGTTGTTGTCTCTTGTCTAAATCCATGACAACGAGAATCTATTACCTCAAAATGATCACAAAATGAGGTCTGGAATATTTTAGGGGGTATATAATTTGATAAGTTTTGGTTTGATGTTGTACTTTACCTTACCGAACAGTTCAGTGTGATGAACTTCAGCTGGATTCTTAAACATGGTATTGGAAGATGAAGATACTTTACTGTCACTGTACACACATACAATGAATGTGTTCGCTGCATTTAACCCATCCTATTGTATAGGAGCAGTGGGCAGCTGCAGCGCCCAGCTCCACTTCTTCTGTCCACTGCCTTGCTCAGGGGCACGGACAGGAGTATTAACCCTAACGTGCATGCCTTTTTGATGGTGGGAGGAAACCTGAGCACCCGGAGGAAACCCATGCAGACACGGGGAGAACGTGCAAACTCCACACAGAAAGGACCTGGGACAGC
Organism: Lampris incognitus; assembly: GCF_029633865.1. Lineage (NCBI taxonomy): Eukaryota > Metazoa > Chordata > Actinopteri > Lampriformes > Lampridae > Lampris > Lampris incognitus. Next base: position 9,206,392 of record NC_079218.1, read on the forward strand.
CTGGGGTTCGAACCCAGGACCTTCTTGCTGTGAGTTAACAGTGCTATTTTTAATAAATATGCAAAAAATTTCTCCAAAACCTTTTTCACTTTGTCATTATGGGGTATTGTGTGTAGATTGATGAGAGAAAAAAAGGAATTTAATCCATTTTGGAATAAGGCTGTAACATAACAAAATGTGGGGAAAGTGAAGGGGTGTGAATACTTTCCGGATGCACTGTATATACTGTTACTGTAAAATTCAGATTAAGATCTCATGCTCTCGCTCTCTATATATATATATGTATATCATTATCATGTACGATTTTCATTGGGAGTGATGAAGAAGGACAGGATTAGGAATGAGTATATTAGAGGGACAGCTCAGGTTGGACGGTTTGGAGACAAAGCAAGAGAGGCAAGATTGAGATGGCTTGGCCATGTGTGGAGGAGAGATACTGGGTACATTGGGGGAAGGATGCTAAATATGGCGCTGCCAGGGAAGAGGAGAAGAGGAGGTTTATGGATGTGGTGAGGGAGGACATGCGGGTGGCTGCTGTGACAGAGGAAGATGCAGAGGACAGGAAGAGATGGAAACGGATGATCCGCTGTGGCGCCCCCTAACGGGAGCAGCTGAAAGTAGTAGTAGTAGTAGTAGTAGTAGTATCATATAAAGTTAGCAGCCCTGCATCACACACCTGTACAGACCTGCGCTACATCCGTCAAAACAGAGCAGCAGGTCAAAGAAATACACACGGAGGACGAGTTTATAGGCAACACACATGCACATGCATGCACACACAGTGGATTTTGTTCAACATGAAAGTCTCGATTATCTCAGCTGTGCATCAAGTGATAAATGTTGGCGTACATCCTCCGTGAGACTTGACCAAATCCAAAAGCTTTCAAACTAGAGGACCGTTCGCCCAAACACACTCACAAAGATCCTGTAAATGCGGCAGCGGCCATGTGTCACATCTGTGTGTCAGGCTGTTGTGCATCCTTTTGGTCCCTCTTCCTTATCTGAAAGCACACCTTTGCATATAAATAAGATGCCGGAAAATTGCACAGTCATTCTGTGGAATAGGAGGCGCCGTGTGATGCAGGAATGGCATTAAGAGGGGAGGGATGCAGGGAAAAGGAGAGGTTACAAAGGGTGACGGCTAGATGGGGTGGGGGGGGGTGTGGAGGGCAGGGTCTCCGTTAAAGAGTTAAAACACGGATAAATCAAAGTTAAGGTATGGATTTGGATCGGAGCGTGGAGGGAAAATTGATGTGCAGGCATGTGTCGAACGGCGGTTAATGATGGTTTAGTGTCCATATGGCACGTCCAGGAGTAGCGGGCTCGGGGAGGTTTATTCGCAACACATTTATTCAAACTGAATACCTGAATATGTACACCAATAAAATAAATGTTCGTGCAAATACTCCTAATTGATACCCCGACACTAATTTGTAAGAGGTCTCATGTGGAGTCAGTTTAGATGTACAGTATGTCCACATATCCACATTGTATGTCGGTCCATCCATTATCCAAGCCACCTGTCCTACTTAGGGTTGCGGGGATGCTGGAGCCTATCCCAGCAGTCACTGGGCGGCAGGCGGGGAGACACCCTGGACAGGCCGCCAGGCCATCACAGGGCCCACACACATTCACACCTAGGAGCAATTTAGTACGGCCGATTCACCTGACCTACATGTCTTTGGACTGTAGGGGGAAACCGGAGCACCCGGAGGAAGCCCACACGGACATGGGGAGAACATGCAAATGCCACACAGAGGACGACCCGGGACAACCCCCAAGGTTGGACAACCCCGGGGTTCGAAGCCAGGACCTTCTTGCCGTGAGGCGACCACGCTAACCACTGCGCCGCCGTGTCGCCCACAGTATATGTAAGGACCATTCCAACAAATATTCCAACATTTTCACATTACTGTATCCGGAAATATTTTTTTGATGCTGGATGTTTTCCCCTCATTTCAACTGTTTTTTTTTTTCTTCTTCTTCTTTTCTTGGCACTTTTTTTGTAACTTACTTTTCAAGTTAGGCTTCTCTTTTTCTTTTTTTGAGCCTTCACCCTTTTTTCCCCCCATTGTATCCGACCAACACCATCTATCATAGAGATTACATTACTGTTACTTTCTTCCTTGGATCCTGATACGTGACAGAACTAGTATGGTTGTGTATGCCATTATACCCTTTTCACTTAGTGAGAGCAAGACTGCAGGGCTGTTTGAAAGGGAGAGCCATGGATGAGAGTGGGCAAAGACATTTTTATTTTTGTTTTTTTTTGTTGCTATTTTTGTTTTGTTTTTTTGTGATATGGCCTGGCGGCCTGTCCAGGGTGTCTCCCCGCCTGCCACCCAATGACTGCTGGGATAGGCTCCAGCATCCCCGCGACCCTGAGAGCAGCATAAGCGGTCAAGATAATGGATGGATGGATGGATGGGTGTATCCAACCAATTACTCCACTTTTCCGAGCCGTCCTGGTCGCTGCTCCACCCCCTCTGCCGGTCCGGGGAGGGCTGCAGACTACCACATGCCTCCTCCGATACATGTGGAGTCGCCAGCCACTTCTTTTCACCTGACAGTGAGGAGTTTCACCAGGGGGACGTAGCGCGTGGGGGGATCACGCCATTCCCCCCAGTTCCCCTGAACAGGTGCCCCCGACCGACTGACCAGAGGAGGCGCTAGTGCAGCAACCAGGACACATACCCACATCCGGCTTCCCACCCGCAGACATGGCCAATTGTGTCTCTAGCTGGAGGCATCACGGCAGGTTTCGAACCGGCGATCCCCGTGTTGGTAGGCAACGGAGTAGACCGCAATGCCACCCGGACGCCCCACTTCTCTTTTTTAAAAGAGAACTCGTTGGATGAGGTATTGCAGAGTACATTTCTATGGCAAGAAACTGCCCCAGAAAACACACGTAAACCCCGAACACATTGAGGTTTACAGCTTAGAGGTCCACAGACTTATTTCAGTCTTTATCCAAAAGTTTGACTCCTGCAAAATAGTTTTACCGTCAGTAGAAAACAACATGAGGTCAAAATGCTAAAGCTTGTTGTTTACTGACCACGCTGAATCGATATAAACTGACCGGTAGGCAACAGTGTTGAGTAAACATGGAATTAACTGTGTATTTACCACACGTCCTTTTAATGACCACTTCCTGAATGGCAGTCTGCTTCCCTTTACCAGGTGAGAAAGACCAGACCTCGCCTGTTGTAGTATGTGTTTACTGAAGTAGGGCTAATCAAAATGGTAATTTAAAAAAAAATTTTTTTTTAAATCTAATTCAACCAATGACAGCCTGTCATGAAGGGCAACTGCAGTAACTGTGCCTCTATTTTCATGCAGATGTAAAGCAGATGCTGATTGGACACCGTGCCGAGCCAGAAGTGTGTGCCTGTGTGTGTGTGTGGGGCCATGAGATGACTTCTCAGGTAAAGTAACATTGATTTATCGACTGCCTCGGCAGCACCCGCCCCCACGCATACCAATGATCTGGGCCGGATCTGCATCCTGAAGGGCACTGATGAGTGGAGACGCAGGTGGGAGAGATATGTCAACCTGACCCACTGCCAGTGACAAGTAACGTGAGTCACCGGTATGACTGTACTCCTCCCATCCACTCAACCCCGTGACGGCATCTCAAACCTCTGTAGGGGGATCTGCACACACACACACACACACACACACACACACACACACACACACACACACACACACACCCTGCTGAGAACATACAGTCACTGAAAAACATGGTGGGCGAACAGGGGGGTTTGATGCAAACTAACTCTGAAAGTAATCTGGGCTTTAACTTTTCCCCTGACCCATAAAATAAACAAACCATTTTGTTTTATTTTGATTTTTCTTCTTCGCAACCCTCAGCTTTACACTTTTATCACCTAGTATTCACAGGAAGTTGATATATTTCCCCTTTCGATTGATTTTTTGGATTTTTCCCCATTTTTCTCCCCAGTTGTACCCGACCAATTACCCCCCACTCTTCCCGAGCCGTCCTGATCGCTGCTCCACCCCCCTCTGCCGATCCGGGGTGGGCTGCACACTACCACCTGCCTCCTCCGATACATGTGGAGTCGCCAGCCACTTCTTTTCACCTGACAGTGAGCAGTTTCGCCAGGGGGACGTAACTCGCGGGAGGATCACACCATTCCCCCTCAGTTCTCCCCCACCCCCCCGAACAGGCGCCCCGACCGACCAGAGGAGGCGCTAGTGCAGCAACCAGGACACATACCCACATCCGGCTCCCCTCCTGCAGACGCGGCCAATTGTGTCTGTAGGGACGCCCAACCAAACCGGAGGTAACACGGGGATTCGAACCGGCGATCCCCGTGTTGGTAGGCAACGGAATAGACCGCTACGCCACCCGGATGCCCTTCCCCTTCCATTTTGAGAGCAAAGGTCAAAGCTATAAGGATGGAACGGCAAGTTGAAATGCACCTGTAGGAACAGAGTCTACATAAAGAGACATTTGTGAATAGGCAGGATAATGACATAAATATAGAATAGAATAGAATAGAATACACTTTATTTGTCATTTGTATATACATACAATGAAATTCACTCTACATTTAACCCATCCTAGCTGTGTAGCTAGGAACAGTGGACGGCCGCCATGCAGCGTCCGGGGACAACTGCAGTTATTGCTTCCTATTGCCTTGCTCAGGGTCACAGACAGGAAACCCTAACATGCATGTCTTTTTGATGGTAGGAGGAAACCGGAGCACCCGGAGGAAACCCACGTAGACACGGGGAGAACATGCAAACTCCACACAGAGGATAACTTGGGATGATCTGGGGTTCGAACCCAGGACCTTTTTGCTGTAAGGTAACAGTACTAACCACTGCCAGTTATATTCTGGCCAAATGTCCCAATAATATGAAAAAAATATTCTCCTGATAACAAACATCCTGACCCTTAGGATATGGTTAACTGCTGTTTTCATTCATCACTGAAAACATACAGGTTGCTTTATACAACAATACTGCCAGGGGACAGGCTTTCGCATCGATTCCCCATGACAACTTGAAAGCCAGTGTGAAACCTAACATGACTCAGTGGCTGATATTTTCATGTGTGGGCTCCAACTGTGAATAATCCTGACTAATGTAAATGACCTTTCTCATCCAGCCAACGCCATGTACCATACCAGCCCGACCAGACATTGTTTGCCGAGGTTCTGACATCATCTGATGACTGGCCGCCCACCTGCGCCTGACGCTGGCGAGCACTCGGCCCTTCTCGTCCTTCAAGTGCTGTTGACGCTGTTGACAGTTTGCTGATAATCTAGTTTGAGAACCGCACACCCGATTGATTCCCTCCCCTTTTTCTTCTTTTTTCCCCCACTGGCATAGTGTATTAAGCCTGTCTTTGAATGAGGCACTGGACATCTCCATCCCTCCCTGTTGCTTCATTCCTCTGTCATGGGGTAGAATAAGAGAATGAGTGACTCAATGAAACTCCTTGTTCAGCTTCCTGTTGGTGCTCTTCGTGTTGATACAAGGGGGGTGGGGGGGCCATCATTTTGATATCTTTTTCTACCTAACATTTAATCCAGCAGTGAGCCCTTTCCTATCTGACAGCCACCCCCTCCTACCACACAAAACCATCAAAATTTCATGTAAGCCTACACATCATGACAGCGCACACACAGCCAAGCAACCATTCGCGTCAGACACTTCAGAAATTTGGACATTGAGCAGCGATCATGGCATTTTGGGAACCCACCACCACAAACAATATTGTTAATAAATAGGCTAATATTATTAGACCGGCACAGCGGCCTATTAAATATATATATCACGGTAAATGTGCTTAATGACCGCTGAGTTGGTAAATTCACAGATTTCCTGGTAATTGACTGGTACACATGGGTGCAACAAGGGGGGGGGGGGTGCAGAGGGTGCAATGCACACAGGTGCTGCATCAGTGGGGGCGCCAAAAGACTACGCAAGAAAAATTATTATAATTAAAAAATATAACATGTAACTATACATTCTAGCCCAATACTCTCATCTAAGTAATAATATTTATAAAAATTAAACTTTTAAAAAACAAATAGGCCTATAACCAGAAATTGTTTACTGTACACTGTACTTTTGGCGCATCCACTGATGCAGCGCCTGTGTGCATTGCACCCTCTGCACCCCCCCCCCCCCGTTGCACCCCCTCTGGTACATATGCGTACAAAACAGTGGCAGCAGTGGCCAGAATAAAATCAGTTGGCACGGCAGCCTAATTTACCGAATGAAGCTCTGGTGTAGGTCTTTCTATGCCGATTATCTCCAATTTTTAATCAAAAGTTAATCTTGAAAACAGCATGAATGATGAATTCACAACGATGTCCTCTTCACTAGCATGAACGTTACTCGCAGCGGCGGTGTAGTGGGGGGGGCCTACCAGGGCCCAGAAGGGGGGGGGCCCTCGGGAAGCCTGGAATTAAAAGTTTGTTTTTGTTTGCACATTTTTATTTCTAATTAATTAATGTCATAACTTCAGTTAAAATTGGCTCAATACATCGGTTGAGGGACTTGAATAAAATAGTTGAGGCTCTCTGAGGCCCCTCTCACCCCTTACAAAAGGTGCAAAATGGTTTAGTCCGCCCCTCACGAGCGTCTCTCAATGTGCAGCTCATCTAGTCCTGTCGCGAGGGACTGCTGATACAAGCACAGAGTCATGTCTTTCCCAAAGAAAGCAAAATCGGTTACAGAAAAGAAAAAAGGAAAGGGAGAGCAGGCAGAATGAGGGAAAACAACTGTTGAGTAATTTCTTGCAAAAGAAAGGTGAGCTAGGAGCTTTTAAAAGAAAGGTGGCTAGCTAACCTGGCTAGCTAACCTAGCTCAGAAGTCCCGTCAGTGGGCATTTACTGTGGAATAAACATGGGTGTCAGCATCCGTACCCTAAGATGCATCACACTTTGAAGTGATACTATACATTTTTTCAATCACTGCAAGATAGTTAGGTTAAGTTAGGTTAAAATAGATTAATGTACTGTAATTGTAAATAATATATTGTATGCTAAAACTCAAAAAAGTGATGCGTGAGAGACAAAAGAGGATGGGGCCCACAGAGGCTGCTTATGTATAGGGCCCAGAATTTTGTGCTACAGCCCTGCTCGCGGCTTCCATTGTAAACCAACAGGCTAACTAGCGAGCTAGTTTTCTTCACTAGCTTGTGATTCATGTCCCCCTGCAGTGGGCGGGACTTGTCATAAAGTAAGCAATACTGTCATTTGAAGCTACTCTGTCGTTGAGTTATTATCGCTCGGACCTCTGTAAAATTATAACTGGGCCACCAACCACAGAGCTGAAATCATAGCATGTTATTCCCAGCAAACAGGAAGACAAAGGAGCTTCTTTCATTTAACCCTTCACATTCCAGGGCAGGTTTGAAGGGTTTATTTCCCCAGAAACATTTTGTTCAGATGTTGATTGTCAAATTATGAATTCATAAAATACAATTAAAATTATGAATTTTTAAACATTAGTATTTAGAATATCTTCGGCCCTCTCTGAGGGCCTAGAGGGCCCTGATGGTTCTCCTCTGCCAATGACTATTTCATGCGTTGGCAGGAAAGTACACAACACATTCTTCAAAATCGAGATTGTAAAATATAATAAACAAACTTAAACAATTACTCCATAACAGTCCTCATTACTACACTCTCCCAGTAGGCTACATCTCATAACGCTGCAGTGCATTGTTTGTTTAAGAGAGACAAACAGATGGCGGGAGAGAGAGAGAGTGACTGCTCTAGTGAGAGGGTAGAGAGAGAGCAAAAACTTCACAACAAATAGGCTTTATGCACAATGGTCTGCACATTTTGAATATGTGGATTTCACTTGACCAGTAAGATTGCGATCCTGTCCCAGATAGCATCCGGATGTGGGCCACTACAGACAGTGATGCGGTACTGACGGCCTTCTTCTGGCCCTGACAAAATGGATGTGAGCCTGAAGTGGCCCACATGTATAATAGCAAATATGGCCTAAATATGCTATATCAAATGTGGGCCTTTTTTGGCAAAGCTGTGGTGCTCTTGGCAACATGTAATCTGGATATGACCCTGAAGTGGCCCGTGTGGTAAATGGTGAATATGGCCCGAAGATCACAAAACAAATATGGGCCACCTTTGGCAAATGTGGCACATATGGCATTGCTATGGCTTGGTTCTGGCCCAGATCTGGCAAACAGGGGTGGACCACCCAAGTGCCATCATTCCACGCGGTATGTGGGCCAGATGACGTGTCGGTGTGGGGTGGGTCCGGACCACAGCAATTTTGCTGTCTGGGCTACAATAATATGACATGCAAAGGCAGAGCAGGGCTGCGCCTCCCACAGGCAAGGCTAGCAAACAACACATGCCTGAAGGGCTTGTGCAGCCTCTGCCTGGCCAGAAGATAGCGATGATGAGCAGGCCTGCCCATAGAAATGGCTGGGCTCCTGAAAAGGTCTAGTGAATCCCCCCCCCCCCCCCAAAAAAATCTGCTTTACTCATATCAGTGCATGCACTTTCGCTCTCTCTCTCTCACTCTCTCTCTCTCTCTCCTACTAAATACATACAACGAAAACAGAGACTTACTCAGTAACAGGGGCTACACACACACACAAAACATAATATAACTATGTGACACACTTAAACACACTAAGGCCAACAAAGATCTGCTACATTTACACCACACATTTCTTAGTAGGAAATGTAAGTTCTTACCCTATGGCTTCATCTTTGCCTCTTATACATCCATCTTCCTTGTATTACTGGATGCAAAGTCCTTTATTATGTCTTTTAAGTCCATCTGTTTAGCCAGTTCATACTCAGTGGCAAGTATTGCCATTTTCATTGCTTATATTTAGGACGAACATGATTATTGCTGGCCTCCATGCCCCCAAACCCCCCTCCCAGCACTAGGGCCCCAGAAAGCTTTCCCCCTTCCTCCCCTTATGAGCGGCCCTGATAATGAGTCATTTTTATTACGCTATCAAATATACCAAAAGCCAAATTCAAACCTATAGTAAGGTACCTGAAATTGAAAAATAAACCTAACATTAACTGAATAATTTCCTTTTTGCTAGCCTCAGCCAAGCACTGCCTACCCTGACGGCACATCTCTGCAGGACCAGTGGAAACACATTTTAGTTCAGCTGGTCAGAGGTGCATTTTGTCAGAGCCCACACGACCGGTTGAGTCGACGTTAGTTCAAGCCTGGGCTAGTCTTGGTTGTTTTGAACGCTTCTTTCAAATCTGCCAGCAGTTCCAGCATGCAAAGCTCCAAAGGTCATATGTGACTACCTTCAAGTGGTGTGTGAGGGCTCTGACAGGCGTGCTCGGAAACGGAAAGCTTTGTAACACTGCAAACATTACGAGTATTAGATTTTGATATACTTTATTGATCCCCATGGGGGAAATTCATGCTCTGCATTTAACCCATCCTAGCTGTGTAGCTAGGAGCAGTGGGCAGCCACTGTGCAATGCCTGGGAACCAACTCCAGTTCGTCTTGCCATGCCTTGCTCAGGGGCACAGACAGGAGTATTAACCCTAACATGCATGTCTTTTTGATGATGGGGGAAACCGGAGCACCCGGAGAAAACCCTCGCAGACACGGGGAGAACATGCAAACTCCACACAGAGGACAACCTGGGATGACCCCCAAGGTTGGACAACCCTGGGGTTCGAACCCAGGACCTTCTTGCTGTGAGGCGACAGCGCTAACCACTGTGCCACCATTATAGATCTTTAACTCTTATTCTCAAACTTTCAGATCGTGTGTTTGAACAGGATGTATTATGACTGTATTTGACCTCATAGTTGTTGAACACCGAGCTGTGGGCAGAGGAGTCATCTTTCTCGGACAGTGAAACGAGCACTGAAATGCCGCCAAGCATGTAAGCGCAGGGCAAACTTGCTGTGACAGCAAAGAATGTCCCTTTGCAAGTTTGACTCGAGTCCAACACTGCTGTCAGCCCTGAGTTCAAGATGAAAACAACTGAGATTATTGATATTTCCTTTGTTTCTCGAAATGCTAATGTTATAACAGCTATACGGCACTGATAACTTGATTGTCAACATGTTCCTGGGGGATATTTAATCAATAACATTGCGTCATGTTGACTGTAATTGATGGCAGAGAAGGCTGCCAGCATGCAGCCCTCTCTGCCATCATCTTCTTCTTGCCAGCATGAACAAGATGAATTTCAAGTGAATTCTTGATATAACAGAAGAGTATGACCAGACCTAACACATGAAAATTGCAACAGACACTAAATTAGTCAGTTAATCACAATTCATCTCACCTGGGTTATGATTTTTAACAATGAGATACTGTGTATTAGTATACATAAAGGTGATCTTTTTGAGTTATTTTAAACAATCTAATGGTACAAAATCAGCCTGTCCTCCAAATTCAGTGATGCACCACTATGCTGGAGCAAACCACCTGAGCCAGGATTGACTCTTATGTTAATATGTTTTTTTTATTCCAGTTGGCAGAGCTGACTGCAAGGTCCTGATTTGCATACAAAAAACTGCCTCCAGTGACTCTGGGACTGGGTTCGTGACAATGGCTGCAAGAATTTGGAAATATTTGAGAAAAAAAAGCTCTGCTTTAGAAATCAGCAACTGAGTGTGCGTCTGTTTCATATGTATATCAGTCACAGAAGGTTGAATCAATTCATCTGGACACAACATTTCTTGAGTGTGTCCAGATGAACTGATTCAAATTTCTGTGATTTCCTTGCCTGGATTATTGAGCATGCATAAATACATATGTATATCAGTTTCTTCTCCAGGATTGTCACCTTGCTGTGGTGGAGAAGCTTGCGTGTACCAATGATCCCAAGAGCTATGCCGTCCGGAGCTTAGCTCCTGGTAGGGTCACCCATAGGTCAAGGCGGAGGTTCCAGAGGAAGTGTGATCCAACAAAGACCTCAGCAGCGGAACTGGCAGAAGATGTCTCCAAGTCATAAGGGCAGGGAAGGCGGATGAAGGCTGCAACAGACGGTGGTCCCCAATCGTCTTGGTTCTCCATACCATTGGGCTCTGGCCACCCCCTGCCAAGGACCGTGTGGTGGCTGCAGTAGTATCATCCTCTCCAGGTAATAATCTGTCACGCGCAGGCATCTTCCCATTATGCGGCTCCAGGATTGGCCTCTATGCTCACCTGAGGGCCCAGAGGGACCCAGAGGGAGGACGGTCATACTCGTCCCTGAGTGACCGCCAGTGATGGTATATCAATGTTAACCATTTTTTTTCCTATCAGGTAACCCCATGTCACAAAGGTCATGGGGTCGTTGCTTTGACACAAAGGTAAATGTTACACTCTGGGTACTTGTGATTCTTTGCTTACCCGCGCACTTCGGCCCATGACGGCTGAGAATTGATGCATGAGAGACTCACTTCGTCAGTGGTCTCACCTCTTGCAGAGCTTGCTGTCTCCGAGTCCTTATAACGTGCGAGTTTTTATACTGCGTGGGTCACAAGTCATTCCTCAGATGCAATTGGTCTGACATGCTGTCGCCCTTAACAGCATAATGGAGTTGTGAGTCGAAGAGTTTTAACCCTCGGTGTGCAGATTTACCAAGCAAACTGTAGGTTTTCTGCTTTTGGGCGCTTAAGCAGTAAATATTGTAACCGGTTATTTCCTTGCCCGGTGCGGGATTCGATACGGGGTGTACTGCACCACAAGGCGACATCACTAACCGCTCGGCTAAAGGGTCAGACCCGTTAGCTAGGGACTAATGTGTCTTGTCTTATTAGTAGTTTACACTACCATATGGGCAACCTGGGCAGGGCCCCTAAGCGTAAAAGGGCCCTTCGCGATGGGAGAAAAAAGTATGATTTTTTTTTTTTATATATTGGGCTACACGGATATAGGACGCAAAGCTTAACCCATTCTCTTGATAATTATCCAATCAGAGTTGTTTCCAAGATAATTAAGTCTCATGATTGATTATTATATTGGCTGGGCAAGTGGAGACTGGTGAGCAAGCGGCAATACACTGTACAGATTGGCTAACGGTCAAGGTGGGTGGGCATAGAGAGCCGGTGGCTTACACTGTACAGATTCAAGATCAGTTTTTCTTAAGGAGAGCAGGGTGATGGGCCAGATACAATTGGGGAGAAAAAAAGGGGGGGGATTTTAATAAATAAATAAATAAATGAAGCTATCATAGCCCTGTGATGGCCTGGCAGCCTGTCCAGGGTGTCTCCCCGCCTGCCGACCAATGACTGCTGGGATAGGCTCCAGCATCCCCGCGACCCTGAGAGCAGGACAGGCGGTCCGAATAATGGAATGGAAAAATGTTTTTCACCTGATCCACGATCAGTTAGGTTGTATCAGTCAGAAGTGGGCGGGAAAACTTACCAAACAGCAAAAAAATGAACGGCGGGGCTGCAAAAGAAAGAAAAAGGAAAAGGAAGTGAAAGAAGCGGCCACAACAAATAAATATAAAAAAACAATGTCCCGCTAATAAGTAGTTTGTTTTTTGTTTTCAGAAAAGCTGAACAAGGTGAAGAAGCGGGCATTAAAATGGAGGATGTCGAGCTAGCAAGTAATAACGATAGCCTGAAAGCGTCGTCTATCGGTTGCAGCGATGCAAAGCCTCCACTGGCTAGCAACGAAAACGTTAGCCAGGAAGTGTTTAGCTCCAGCAGCGACACACTGCCTCTGCTAGCTAGCAGTGAAAACGTTAGCCTGCAAGTCTTTAGCTCTAGCAGCGACATACTGCCTCTGCTAGCTAGCAGCGAAAACGTTAGGCTGGAAGTGTTTAGCTCCAGCAGCAACACACTGCCTCTGCTAGCTAACAGCGAAAACGTTAGCCTGGAAGTGTTTAGCTCCAGCAGCGACATACTGCCTCTGCTAGCTAGCAACGAAAACGTTAGCCAGGAAGTGTTTAGCTCCAGCAGCGACACACTGCCTCTGCTAGGTAGCAACGAAAACGTTAGCCAGGAAGTGTTTAGCTCCAGCAGCGACACGCTGCCCCTGCTAGCTAGCAGCGAAAACGTTAGCCTGGAAGTGTTTAGCTCCAGCAGCAACACACTGCCTCTGCTAGCTAACAGCGAAAACGTTAGCCTGGAAGTGTTTAGCTCCAGCAGCGACACACTGCCTCTGCTAGCTAGCAACGAAAACGTTAGCCTGGAAGTGTTTAGCTCCAGCAGCGACACACTGCCTCTGCTAGCTAGCAGCGAAAACGTTAGCCTGGAAGTGTTTAGCTCCAGCAGCGACACACAGCCTCTGCTAGCTAGCAACGAAAACGTTAGCCAGGAAGTGTTTAGCTCCAGCAGCGACACACTGCCTCTGCTAGGTAGCAACGAAAACGTTAGCCAGGAAGTGTTTAGCTCCAGCAGCGACACACTGCCTCTGCTAGCTAGCAACGAAAACGTTAGCCTGGAAGTGTTTAGCTCCAGCAGCAACACACTGCCTCTGCTAGGGGTACAACAAGATGGGGAAAACGGGAGAAGAAACGGACAAAGACGGGGATGACCAAACGGTGGAAAGTGACGTTACGTCAAGCTCATTTGCAGGGGCAGGATCTGGAGGACTTGATCACAGGGTTTACGAAGAAAAAGTCAAGAAAGAAGAACTTCTAAAGGTAAGAACCATATGATTATATTGTCTGTACATTGAGCAGTATTGTGTGTTGTTGTGATTGTGTGTTGCTGTATATTTTGTGGATGAGTTTATTTGATATGCTGTTTGCATTACGTGTGTTGCATAACTGTGGTGTGATGCTGCTATATTGTATTGGAGTCAGTTTGTCAAGTTCGTTATATGTTAGTTTTTGCTCTTGTGTGACGTTGCCTAGCTCACTTAGTGAGCCTTATTGTGAAACCTGCATTCAGCTGTGCTGTGTGATTACCTTAAGATGGCATTGTTGTAAACCTAGTCCTAGTCGGTCACATTATTATGTATCAGTAATAACTGGTGTGTTGCCTGCTTGGGTGGTTTTACATAAACACAAATATTGCCATAGTCTAGAGTCATACACTGCTTTGGGATGATTTAATCCATTGTTTCCTTGTCTTGTGATTTGTGAGTGAAATGGCAGCACTTGGTCTGTTGAACTGTATAGACATACCTGCTCAGCTGGACTGGTTATTCAGCCTTTGAGCTGTGTGACTATGGTCTGGTGGATTTGACATGCCAGCTTGACTGGATGCTCAAAAGAATTAAGGTGGGGTTCAATGGCTGGGAAGTGGGGTGGGCGTGGTGTGGCCGTGTGTGTGTGTGTGTGGGGGGGTGAGCTTCAGTGCCCAAGGGCCCCTGGGGGTACTAATCCAGCCTTGGGCTGAGCTGCGTTTTCTTACCGTCGTTTTATGAGTGAAAGTCAGTCCGCAGAGCAGCCGTTCACTTTCATTCATTTTATATCGTGAAAACCGCCACGGTTCAACAGATCTGAGCTCTCTTCATGAGGAAATGACGATAGCCCAGTGAGGTCCATGGCTGGGTAGGCAGGAAGTACTTACCCACACGCCAGAGAGAGGCACAAGCAGGCCCCGCCTCAGCAGCCTGCATTCACGAATGCTAGCCTTGGGAGCAAGCCATCCTGAATAGGGCATGCCTTTTATTGATAACACAACAAGTTTTACAATTATTTTTTACAACAATCTTAACAAATTAAAGTTACATAAATAAATAAATAAATAAACAAATAAATATTTTTTGTAACTATCATTATGTTTTTTTTTCTCTTCTTATTGGCCTGGGTGAGGCACTGCCTCCCCTGACTGCACATCACTGTGATAGCCTGATCTGTCATTGGTCGCTTTCGTGTGAGGGTCCGCTTAGGAGGCTGCACATCCACAGACTGACAGGCAAAACGTTCAGTCAACTTGGGCACTGTGCTAAAGTCTACTTACTGCACTCCTCTGTATTTTATTTTGTTTATTGCAAAACATCTTATTTCTCAAGAAAAGGTGTGATTACTGCGGCAAACCTAGTTGTACTGTAAAAGGAACCTCGTTTAATGCAGCCTTGTTGGGGTTTTTTTTCCTAAAATTTGTCCTCTGCCAAATAGACTGAAA
This sequence comes from Lampris incognitus, assembly GCF_029633865.1. Classification (NCBI taxonomy): domain Eukaryota; kingdom Metazoa; phylum Chordata; class Actinopteri; order Lampriformes; family Lampridae; genus Lampris; species Lampris incognitus. The sequence continues at coordinate 9,221,419 of NC_079218.1, forward strand.
ATAGATATATCCAGGATATTAAAGATGACCATTTTCATTTAATTCATATTGACGTCGTGATTTCAAAGGGGCTATCGCCAATTGAACGAGGAAGATGCATTTCCTTCTTCCCCACATAATGCATGCCTTGCTACAAAATAGGACGCTTGACAGACGTGCATATTTCTGTCGAACAACCTCAATATTTTTTTCCTCATGTATTTGACTCTTGAACACGCAAGACGTATAATTTCACGCCCGCTTTTTGAAAGCACTGTCAATCAAATGTAAAAACAACCCATACGTTAGACGAATAATTGTCGTGATAATCTCCTGGCAGTTTCCGAGGTGGCCAACACAAATGGCAGTCAGTAATAGATGGCTGAATATGCTTGGTGAGAATATGGAAACAGCCCTTTTATTATTCTGGTCACCTACACTGACATTTTGATGACCTAAATCGAGAGGATATCCATGTTGGCCCAGTATGCATTACAGGGGGCAACGGTGCTTCTTTACAAGATTGTGCCCAATTACACTAATACGGACATCTTGTTGTAAATGCACTGTGCAAGTTAATTATTCTGATGATTTCCTCACACGTATCACGTGATAGCTACCCTCTCACCTCTGTGTGCATTTTTTAAAAAGGTTTTACAGTAGACTCAAACGTTTGCAAGAATTAAGATTTTATCAAAACTCATTAATTTTGAAGTATCATAAGTGCTTAAAGGTTTTTTTTTAGGGAGTTGTTCCTTATCCAATGCGAGGGTCTCAGGACAGGATTCTGTGTTGCTGTAAAGCCCCTTGAGGCAAATTTTTCATTTGTGATATTGGGTTATACAAATGAAATTGACTCGACTTGACTCTTTTAAACCCACAATAAAGGCAAACACGAGAGGGCGCTGTGAGCCACCTTTCATTATGCTGTACTAGTGGTCTAGTGTGGCGGTCTACACATGAAGGAATGTCAGCAGATTTTGTGAAAAGTTTCATTCACATTGCACATTCGAGTGTCTCAGTGTAATATTTCGATGCATTTTGGTGTTGGGTCGTGTGCTTCACTTTCACAAGGATGCACTTTTGGCACTCTATTCATTTGTGAAACCAAAAATGTGGTGACGGTCGAGAGCCGTCACGGTGGAAAGAGCATTTTGTGTTTCTGGCTGTGGCCGAGTGGTGATTTGTATGCCGGCGGAGGGAACACAGGGACATGAAGGAAATCAGGAAAGGTCAAAGACAAAGTGGGCCTCCGCATTTCTAGATGGATTATAAACACAGAGTAGAATAGATGCGGCCAGGCCTGCCAAGCTTCATTTTTTTTCTTAATTTTACATGTGTGTTGGTCGTCAGTTACATAATGTGTGATGACAGACATTCAGATCAGCTTTGACACCTTGACCTTGGGGTCACCCTCACCCTAACTGTATTTTTTAACACACGTTTTATTTAGGAAATCGTTTTCTAGGGCTTGGCGGCACGGTGGCGCAGTGGTCAGCGCGATCGCCTCACAGCAAGAAGGTCCTGGGTTTGAGACCCGGGGTAGTCCAACCTTGGGGGTCGTCCTCTGTGTGGAGTTTGCATGTTCTCCCCGTGTCTGCGTGGGTTTCCTCCGGGTGCTCCGGTTTCCTCCAGCAGTCCAAAGACATGGAGGTCAGGTGACTCGGCCGTACTAAATTGTCCCTAGGTGTGAATGTGTGTGTGTCGGCCCCGTGTGATGACCTGGCGGCCTGTCCAGGGTGTCTCCCCCGCCTGCCGCCCAATGACTGCTGGGATAGGCTCCAGCATCCCCGCGACCCTGAGAGCAGGATAAGCGGTCTGGGTAATGATGGATTTTCCAGGACCTTTCAAGGGCATTTTCCTTGACTTGTGGTTGGATCAGTCACATTATTCAAATTTCACACACTGGTGAGACATCTCAGCAGCTATAATATGTGATCTAAGATAAAATCACTGTAGAAATGGGCCATTTCCTCAGGTAAAATATATAATTTATAACTGAATTTTACAAATTTCAGTGACCTCAAAAATACTTCCAAGACATTTGATCAATTTTGTAACTTTCCGGATGTTTTCCATGATTGCAAAACTAGTCTATAAATTTTCAGGTTTTTTCCTGAAACCCTGATAACTGATATCACAACCCTGGACATCATGTCATATGGTAGATGGTGTGGGAGCCGCTGTTGTATGGCTGGGGCATCCTGCTCCTGGAGACTCCTCCCAGCCCCAACAGCCCCACCTCTCCTCTTTGCAAAAGAAATGAGAAAAATAGTCATCTCATTTCACACAACTTTTTCAACATGGATAGTAAGTACATGGACAGTTTCAGTAGCAGACTTGCGGTGGCCTCAAGGGGGCAGCGTTGCACAACAAAAAGGGGAGAAATCCTCAGCCGGGGTTGATTGTACTGTCCATTCTTGGGACAGACAAGCGTGAACTCTCGGGTTAAAATCCTACCAAAGGCTAATTTCACGTCAAATTCGCCGCTATTTGTTTAAGATTCATTAAATTATCTCATTCACCAAATTATCTCATCAAGCTGAGGGATATTGGGATACCCTATTGCCCCAGTAGTCATAATATGGGATAATAAACCTTGGTGGCAGAGGCAGGACAAAATAACTATCCATCCATCCATCCATCCGTCCGTCCATCCATTATCCGAACCACTTATCCTGCTCTCAGGGTCGCGGGGATGCTGGAGCCTATCCCAGCAGTCACTGGGCGGCAGGTGAGGAGACACCCTGGACAGGCCGCCAGGCCATCACACACACACACACACACACACACACACACACACACCTAGGGACAATTTACTATGGCCGATTCACCTGACCTCCATGTCTTTGGACTGTGGGAGGAAACTGGAGCACCCGGAGGGAACCCAGGCAGACACGGGGAGAACATGCAAACTCCACACAGAGGACGACCCAGGATGACCCCCAAGGCTGGACTAGCCCGGGGCTCGAACCCAGAACCTTCTTGCTGTGAAGTGACTGCGCTAACCACTGCACCACTGTGCCGCCCACAAAATAACTAAAAGGAATTAAATGACCCAACGCTCATAAAACCAGTCTCAAGACAGATTGTGTAATGTGGGAAACAAAAGTCAGAGTTGTCACGTGTCAGTGAAAGACTCGGGATGATTGGCTGTGGCCTTGTCCTGCAAAGGGAAACACATTACATGACCTACAGAACAGTGTGGGGGCAAGGACTGGCCCGCTGCAGCATGGCTCTGCAGCAGGCCTCTCCACACTGAGGGGGAAGGAAAACTGAAAAATAAAAATGCAGAGGCATATAAATCTACACGGCTATTACAATTTGTCAGACGCGGGCTACCAGTAAACTGGAGCCCGGCGCTTCTTCGATTATTCATCCTACGCTGTCAGGGCCTATTTACACAGACCCTGTTGCCCCAGTTTCATTTCATCTCATCCCATCTCATTTCACAGAGGGCTGACTTTAAATGATTCTGCTGTGGGCAGGTGTATTGTGCTTACAGGTAGACGGCGAGCCCTCGCCCGCCCGACAGTAGCAATTAAATCACTTTCAAGGGGTTCGCTACGTATAGCAGCCCCGAGCCAAGAATGTCATTTGAGCATTTAGCGACGAAGAGGCTGTATTCTCTGCTATACGATGAAGAGGCTGTGCTTTGCTACACGGCGGCGGCACGGCTTTCTCTCCGATGGCAGAACTGCAAGCGGGTAGAAACGGTGGATTAAGGGAAGGGTCACGGCCTTGCTGATGGGATTTTACTCAAAATATAACCGAGCTCCCTGGGGCATGCGCTTTTCTTTTGTTGGTTTGGTTTTTTTTATCATGTTTGACGTTACGGGTGCATTGACAGAAGAAAGCAGAGTGTATTAAACACTTTACTGACCACTTGATAGGAGGATGTTTCATTAATAGATGATGATGACGTTTATCCAGTCTGCATGGGCTGTCAAAGAGGTCTGAAGACGTAGGATGAATTCCAGGGTTTAATTTTTGATTCGATCTGCATAACAAACATGACGACAAAGTTGGTGTAATGGTTAGGGGGAAAATCCAGTGCAAAGGGCTAATCTGTGTGGGTTAGAGTAGAAAAATCCTTTAGCGATATAAACGATGATGTTTCACCTTCAACAATTCAACAAAATAACGACAAAATAATGTTAATGAGCAAAAATAAAAGACCTGACACTTTCCATCCATCCATCTAAACACACAAACAACATGGTGGAAAATGAGAGTGTGGAAAACTGGAGAAGCACTGTGGGTACACGTGCGTATAGAGGAGACAAGGAGGGAGAGGAGGGAGGAGGGGAGGAGACAAAGAGGGAGAGGAGATGATGAGACAAGGAGGGTGAAGAGTAGAGGACACAAGGAGGGAGAGGAGAGGAGAAAACAAGGAGGGTGAGGAGAGGAGTGGAGGAGACAAGGAGGGTGAGGAGAGGAGTGGAGGAGACAAGGAGAGAGAGGAGAGGAGGAGACAAGGAGGGAGAGGGGAGCAGACAAGGAGGGTGAAGAGTGGAGGAGACAAGTTGGGAGAGGAGAGGAGGAGACAAGGAGGTAGAGGAGAGAAGGCGACAAGAATGGAGAGGAATGGAGGAGACAAGGAGGGAGAGGGGAGGAGGAGACAAGGAGGGAGAGGAGGGCCGATTGCATGTTGAGTTACTGGGGCAAAGGCTTACGCAGCTTGGGTCATCACACAGCCCCACTGCTTAAGTCTGAGTGTGAATTCAGTGCTGTTAAGAGATATAAAGGTAAAGCGACGAGAGCGGTGTACCACAGGACAGGGAAAATAATAAATCTATGGATTCTGGTGATTCTAGTGATACTAGTGATACTAGTGATACTGGTGATTCTAGTGATTCTGATGATTCTAGTGATTCTAGTGATTCTAGTGATACTAGTGCTACTAGTGATTCTAGTGATACTGGTGATTCTAGTGATACTAGTGATTCTAGGGATGCTAGTGATTCTAGTGATTCTGGTGATTCTAGTGATTCAAGTGATACTGGTGATTCTAGTGATTCTGGTGATTCTAGTGATACTGGTGATTCTGGTGATTCTAGTGATAGTAGTGATACTAGTGATACTGGTGATTCTAATGATACTAGTGATACTGGTGATACTAGTGATTCTGGCGATTCTAGTGATGTTGTTGTTGACCTGATAACCATGACATTCAGCACAGATCACCAGACTTTATTGTATTTCTTTTTAAATGATGATTCATTCATTATCATCTACATGTGAGCTATCAGATAAAGCGAGTAGGTTAGTCCCTCATGTATAACTTTATCTTTATCAGTCACTTTATAATGGGAGGTGTAGGAGGCGGGCATTAATCATAAAAAAGTAAAATAAAACAAGAAGTTTAATCCTAACTGCATATAGACATTTTCAAGTTTTCAGTTTCCATCAGTTTGCATGGATAATTCACGGTTTAAATTAGAATTAAATTCGGGTTAAATTCTCTGTTGTACCACGGGGGTTAGCAGTCTGAGTTTCCACAGGATCCAAAGTCCCAGCAGTAAAGATCCACATGACCTTATATATGATACCATATAGACACAGTGCAGTACAGACAACACGATCTCATTAAGAAAAACAAGACCCCTACAAGATCATCAGGACTAGCGTCGTGCTGGCATTAACATGATTTAATAGTGCCGGGTCTGCTTTCTTCATGTCCACATTAGTATGATCAGGACATGGCTGGGAGGACGAGACTCTTTTGGCCTCTAAAAATACACGAGACGTGTTGCTGAAGATGATGCAAGCAGTCTTTGAAAGTGCATCAGCGCAAGATTTCCTCCCGAACTTAAATGATTTAAATGACCTGGTTTGACCTCAAGAAAGGTCCTTATGAAAGGGACTTGGGTCATTCAGGTGTAAGGGTTCATATTCAGGTAAGAAGGGCTCTAAAAAAAAATTAAAATAGTGGTCACATTTGGCAAAATTTGCAAAATCTATCAAAAAGGGTCGATTTGAATCTGCAAATGTAAGTTACAGATATGAAAAAGGTCTTCTTCTTCTTCATCTGTAATTAATTTTTTTTCAAGGAAAACAAATCTGACTGAACAATTACAGTTGAAAGACTCTATGATATATTTTTTACATTTTAACATCCCCAAATCCCATTTACCCACATCCTGCTCCCCTCTATCTACTCCTACCCTGTCCCACAGGCCCCTTCTCAGAACAGAATGAATCCACATTAAAGTAGGTTAAATATAAACACGAAAAAAGAAACAAAATTTTAAAAAATAGATTAAAAAATAAATAAAATAACGAAGCGAGTAAGTAAATAAAAGAATAGCTACTTTACTAGCATCTGAGCCTTTTTAATGGTCTTTTTGGGGGCTTATGAGGTTGGATAACTGCTGGCTGTGGTCACTGCCTTCATTTATATCACTTCTTAAAACTTACTTTCACAGGAAGGCTTTTCTACAGTAAACCCGTTGCGGCCCAATTTTTTATTTATTTATTTGGTTGTTTATTTATTTATTTATCTACTATATTGTTTATATCTTATACGTTTATAATTTTATATTTTCCATTCTTTATATTTTTATCACCTTACTTTAGCTGTTTTCATCATAATCCTTGTTTTATCAGCTCTAATTCTCCTCGTTTTGAGACTGGCCTCCACCAAAAAACGACTCCATAGGTCGTTTGTACAAGCAGCTTATTCCGACCTATAGTTACGTTTTAAAGTCAAGCGACCTCTCGCAGTCATGTAAATAACGACAATCTGGAGTCTCGGTGCCTCGTCATTATATGACCTTTGACCTTCATTATCAATCAAAATGGGACGAGCCAAGAGATGGGGGAGTGCAAGAACTATTTATACTCATCCCAAGCTATGTTTGCTTACTTTTACACCTTCACTTTGCATGAACAATAATAATATGAAGAGCACTTCGGTCGTATGGGTTGTGTTGTTTCATCTTGACTATGTGCGTTATTTTATCCTGTTGTGGGAAGCACCTTGTAACGCTGTTTAGAACGGTGGGATTTAAATAAGATTTGTTATTATTATTATTATTATTATTATTATTATTATGGCTGAGAAGGATTTTAACTGCTGTGTTGTTTACCCCTCCGTGCCCATTCTGCCCTTTGGAGAGTTTGAAACGAGAGTCCGTTAATTCAAGCGTGTGTGTGTCCTCACATCAGGGTGTCTTGAGGAAGGTCGGATGGGTAGATGTGGTGGACGCAGAGGAATGAGGTTCAGAGACAGAAGAAGGGAACGTGAAGGTGCTCGCTAGCCACGTGCAGTATGAATCGTGTCTGGGGCTAAAAATTGTGCGGAAAATCCTCTCATAGTTCCACCGTGGTCCCGGAGACCGGCCTGGACCGTCAGCATTCCACTATAATCTCAAACATGCGCACACACCCACACAACATTTGTTCACATTCGCTTTTCCTTTCTCATCCCATCGCACATCCTCCCCCCCCCCTCTCTCTCACACAATGCCCTGTCAAATTAAGCCCACCACTTGTTCCCGCGTTGGGGGCTGGTCTTTTCAAATCTGGGACGTTTCAACAAGGGTATATTGTGACCATGACATGTTTTATTTAAAGAAGGTCAGTTAATTGCCATTCAGGAGGTTTTTTTTTTAAGCCACTTAAACGCTTTCTTTGCTTGTCGTTTTTCCCAGAAAACAAATGAGTTGTGATATGATTTTTTTTTCTATAATAGTAGGACTAATAAATTCTACTAGACTTTATTATATATTACTAGAAGAACCCCGCTACAATGTAGCGGTTTGGTTATCCACCCGTCTAAATCTCCCTCCTCTTCATCCTGCCAGCTAACCGCCTTCCCCCTGCCCCTAACCCCCCCCCACTCCAACTCCCTCCCCCCAAATGCTCAGAATCATCTGAAATGCCGAGAAAAGTGGTTTTTAGCCATGCATATTTTTCATAATTATGCATAATTATTATAATTATTTCAATTTTCTGCTATTTTTCTGGTCCTCTCTGGAACAATACCTACCACCTCCAAAAAAAAAAATAGGATTGTGCATTTTTGCAAAAATGCATATATTTTGCATAATGCCAGAACATTTCTAAGTCCCAGAAATTTTTTTTTATATAGGTGAAAAAATCAAAGATGCTCACAATCATCTGAAATGCCGAGAAACATGGTTTTTAGCCATTTTTAGAAAAATGCATATTTTGCATAATTATGCATAATTTTAATTTTCTGGGATTTTTCCCTTACTCTCTGAGACAATACCTACCACCTCCAAAAAGAATTAGGATCATAAGTGCTTTAGTTTTCGGTCCCGCTATCTACACTAACTAACGCACACGCACACACTAACACCACACACACACACATTCCGAAAATATGGGAGTTGATATACGGGATTTTAGATAGATAGATAGATAGATAGATAGATAGATAGATAGATAGATAGATAGATAGATAGATAGATAGATAGATAGATGTAGGAAAAAATAACTTTAATACATTGCAGTACAAGCCTGTTTCGTGTGTCACGCACTCATCAGCTGCCAATGTTAAACAACAAATAAAAAAACCAGCCAATAAACACTACGTTGCCCTGTGCCACGCCCCTAGTTACGGTGCACAGCAACCAATGGGAGACTAGAAAACATTTGAAAAATAACATCAGAAACTAACAACCAATGGGGTAGGCACTGGGGCTCGTTTTGAAAAACCCCGGACTTCAAGGGCCAGGTATGTTATGTGTGTGTGTGTGTGTGTGTATATATATATATATATATATATATATATATATATATATACACTACCGTTCAAAAGTTTGGGATCACCCAAACAATTTTGTGTTTTCCATGAAAAGTCACACTTATTCACCACCATATGTTGTGAAATGAATAGAAAATAGAGTCAAGACATTGACAAGGTTAGAAATAATGATTTGTATTTGAAATAAGATTTTTTTTACATCAAACTTTGCTTTCGTCAAAGAATCCTCCATTTGCAGCAATTACAGCATTGCAGACCTTTGGCATTCTAGCTGTTAATTTGTTGAGGTAATCTGGAGAAATTGCACCCCACGCTTCCAGAAGCAGCTCCCACAAGTTGGATTGGTTGGATGGGCACTTCTTTGAGCAGATTGAGTTTCTGGAGCATCACATTTGTGGGGTCAATTAAACGCTCAAAATGGCCAGAAAAAGAGAACTTTCATCTGAAACTCGACAGTCTATTCTTGTTCTTAGAAATGAAGGCTATTCCATGCGAGAAATTGCTAAGAAATTGAAGATTTCCTACACCGGTGTGTACTACTCCCTTCAGAGGACAGCACAAACAGGCTCTAACCAGAGTAGAAAAAGAAGTGGGAGGCCGCGTTGCACAACTGAGCAAGAAGATAAGTACATTAGAGTCTCTAGTTTGAGAAACAGACGCCTCACAGGTCCCCAACTGGCATCTTCATTAAATAGTACCTGTTAGAGCCTGTTTGTGCTGTCCTCTGAAGGGAGTAGTACACACCGGTGTAGGAAATCTTCAATTTCTTAGCAATTTCTCGCATGGAATAGCCTTCATTTCTAAGAACAAGAATAGACTGTCGAGTTTCAGATGAAAGTTCTCTTTTTCTGGCCATTTTGAGCGTTTAATTGACCCCACAAATGTGATGCTCCAGAAACTCAATCTGCTCAAAGAAGTGCCCATCCAACCAATCCAACTTGTGGGAGCTGCTTCTGGAAGCGTGGGGTGCAGTTTCTCCAGATTACCTCAACAAATTAACAGCTAGAATGCCAAAGGTCTGCAATGCTGTAATTGCTGCAAATGGAGGATTCTTTGACGAAAGCAAAGTTTGATGTAAAAAAAATCTTATTTCAAATACAAATCATTATTTCTAACCTTGTCAATGTCTTGACTCTATTTTCTATTCATTTCACAACATATGGTGGTGAATAAGTGTGACTTTTCATGAAAAACACGAAATTGTTTGGGTGATCCCAAACTTTTGAACGGTAGTGTATATATATATATATATACACACATAAAAGTGCCCCAAATTATTCAAATTATTGAGCACGTGGTGTGGAGACTAGCCTTGAAGGAAAACCCCACGAGACACGTGTATGTAATATGCAGAGATGCTGAAAGTGAGTTTCTCAGCGTTCGCAGGTGGACAGCGTTTGTGTAATTCTTCGGGGAAAAGCTGAATTTACCCAGTAAAAACAGCCGAAAGACAGAAGCAAACACCCAAAATCTTGCATGGGTAAACGTCAAGCTAGCATCTCTGCTGGTCAGTGACCTAGCACGCTAAGTTGTACACAAACTCTTTTCTTTTTAGATGAGGCTAATACGGTTCAGCGAGAAACGGCGTGGAAATCGAATTTATTTGGAGTCTAGATGACGTGCCCGGTACAATAAACCATTCGAGTCTGTGACGCTTTCGGCAGATATCAATTACGGCTAAAAGAAACACACTTTAAATATCAGTTTTGACACTTCTGGTGGGGGGGGGGTTGCCACGTGGGGAATTTCCGCCCATGTTTTTAGGCCTATCAGATAACGAGAAGCAACCGCTCCCGTGCATACATTATCCCCGAAGTGTAACTGTGCCCGGATAGGAGGCCGTTTCGCGGTGGCTCTTTATTTGCGGGGCGGATTGGGTGTGTTTATCTCTGGCGGCTCATGAGTACCGTGCAGATATCCCACAGCATTAGCAACAATAAACCCGGCCCTGCATCATCAGGGTTTGATTCAGCGTCTGAAGGACTTTGGGAAGGAAAATTGTGCAGCGAGATGAGAGTTTTAAATGATTGAGTGACCTCTGGCCGCTGGTAACACAACCCCTTGAGACTCACAAGGTTTTTTTTTTTTTCTAAGTTGTTTTAATTATTGATAGATTGCCAGTTCTGCAAAATACGCTGTTATTTATGCTTGACGTTTTGGGCGGCGGACGCCGAGTCCTGAGAACCTCGTTTGGTCTTGATGAATCGTACTTTAATCATCGCTGTAGATAACGCGTCGAACGCACAACGCTGGACAAAAGCACAGATTACGACACAACTACCACGGTGTACGCCATCACCAGGTCTCCATGGTGATGGTGGTCGCCACTTGGACACTGTTTGGCATCCCGTTCATCACAGTTTCTTTTTGTATATCTTATAAATCCATAGAGTTTTGTTATCCTGATTTAATGTTATATCCTTCTCTCACAAAGATGTGTGACTTTTTTTATTTATTTTTTTTTGAACATGGTGATGCTGGTCGTGTGGTTCGGGTCCTGGCCAGTTCTGGTGGCGTCTGGACACTGCTTGGCATCCATCCATCCATTATCCAAACCGCTTATCCCAATTGGGGTCGCGGGGATGCTGGAGCCTATCCCAGCAGTCATTGGGCGGCAGGCGGGGAGACACCCTGGACAGGCTGCCAGGCCATCACAGGCCCCCCCCCCCACACACACACACACACCAAGGGACAATTTAGTTCGGCCGATTCACCTGACCTGCATGTCTTTGGACTGTGGGAGGAAACCCACGCAGACACGGGGAGACTCCACACAGAGGACGACCTGGGATGACCCCCAAGGTTGGACAACCCCGGGGTTCGAATCCAGGACCTTCTTTCTGTGAGGCAACTGCGCTAACCACTTTGCCACTACGCCGCCTTGCTTGGCATCCACCTCATCTTATTCTTCATATATTTTATACTTCCATTATAATTCTGTTGCCCTAAATTGTGCAAACACAACATCCATTGCACGTCGTCCGTCTTGGGAGAGAGATCCCTCCTCTGTTGCTCTCCCTGAGGTTTCTTCCTCAGGCTTGTTTAGGGAGTTGTTCCTTATCTGATACAAGGGTCTAAGGACAGGATGTTGTGTTGCTGTAAAGCCCACTGAGGCAGGTTTGTAATTTGTGATATTGTTCTACACAAATACAACTGACTTGACTTGACTGCACAGTTGGTGCAGGATTTGGGGAATTTTACCAGAAGTGATTTTCAAACAGCTTCTCTGTGTGGAGGCAGGAGCGAGGTGTGGGCTGTGCAGAGCTGAAGGACATGCTGTTGAGATGAGTGGCACCTGGTTTCCATTACCATCGCCGCACCTCTGTGTTCAGCAGCCAGTGAGTCCGTGGGGACGGGAGACAAACACATGTTGGTGTGAACTGCATTTCTTTACCTTCGCTGGATTTCGTTTTATGATTAATGCAGCCTGACCGGATGCTCCCCATTTTCTATTATGATATAGAAATGCAATGTGGGGGAGCATCCGAGTAGCGTGACGGCCTATTCTGTTCCCTACCAACACGGGGATTGCAAGTTCGAATCCCTGTGTTACCTCCGGCTTGGTCAGGTGCTCCTACAGACACGACTGGCCGTGTCTGCGGGTTGGAAGCCAGATGTGGGTATGTGTCCTGGTCGCTACATTAGCGCCTCCTTTGGTCGCTCAGGGCGCCTGTTCGGGGGGGAGGGGGAACTGGGGGGAATAGCGTGATCCTCTCCCAAGTGCTACGTCCCCCTGGTGAAACTCCTCACTGTCAGGCGAAAAGAAGTGGCTGGCGACTCCACATATATTGGAGGAGGCATGTGGTAGTCTGCAGCCCTCCCCGGATCAGCAGAGGGCGTGGAGCCGAGACCGGGATGGCTCGGAAGGGTTGGGTAATTGGCCGGATACATCCATCCATCCATCCATCCATTCATTATCCGAGCCACTTATCCTGCTCTCAGGGTCGCGGGGATGCTGGAGCCTATCCCAGCAGTCATTGGGAGACACCCTGGACAGGCCGCCAGACCATCACACAGGGCCGATACACACACACACACACACACACACACACACACACACATTCACACTTAGGGACAATTCAGTACGGCCGATCCACCTGACCTACATGTCTTTGGACTGTGGGAGGAAACCGGAGCACCCGGAGGAAACCCACACAGACACGAGGAGAACATGCGGACAGAGGACGACCCGGGACGACCCCCAAGGTTGGACTACCCCGGGGGGCTCGAACCCAGAACCTTCTTGCTGTGAGGCGACTGCACTAACCACTGCGCCACTGTGCCACCTGGCCAGATACAACTGGGGAGAAAAAGGAGGAAAAGTCCAAAAAAGAAAAGAAAGGCAACATGGATCATTGTGTTTCTGCTCAGACAGTGAGCACTCGTCATAGAGCTACACATGTTTATGGCCTACAACCTGGCAATCTGGTCTAAAATAGAAGTAGAAGCACAAGTAGAAGTGGACTCGCTTTATTTGCCAAGTTCATTTTCATACATACCCAGAGTCTGTTTTCTGTATTTAACCAATCCTAACTATCTGGAGCAACGGGCAGCCAATTCTCTGGCGCCCAAGGACCAGATCCTGTCACTAACTAACACGCGTGTCTTTTAGTACATGATAACCGTACCTGACTGCCAGCTCATCCGTTAACAGGCACGCATGGCTGTGATGTAATTACCATGTAGCGCTCCATGATGCCAGCTGGTAACTCTCGCTGGCAACCTTGTGCGCCGTCGTTTTGGATAAAAGCATCTGCTAAACGGCTAAATGTAAACGTCAATATGATGAGCAGAAGTTGCATCCCTTCTGCTGCACACAATTCAAGAAAGTATAAACTGTAGTTGGCCTGCTGATCAGGAACACTAAAACTACAAGAACCCATCTATCTATCTATCCATCAAGCTAGCTAGCTAGCTATCTTCTCAAAAAGTCCTAGATTCCTTGTGAATTCATACTCAGTTTTCATGAGGATCACGTGTGAGAGCAGAAGTGGCGTGTTAAAACAGAACTTGGCTCAAGTTCCTGTAAACAGCCATCATGAGAAACAATGTGAGAAAGTTATCTGTCCTCTCACACAGACGGCTCGCAGCACTGCTGCGTTACTTCAGGCTACAACTATCTGACTGTCCGCCTACAAGCAATATGATAAAACTGGGTGAGGAAATGAGACGAACCTCAGAGAGGCTGAGATGACCTGCAGCTCCCACACAATTTGATATTTGATAGATTTATCGTGAAGATAAAATAGTACATTTGCTGAGTCAGTGAGGAACAATATCCTGAAAACCCCTCAAAGCATTGTCTCCTCTGTTCGATGCACCTTGAGTCGGAAAGGGAAACTACATGATGAAACCAAGAGCAGCCACTTAAAACCAGATGCAGCCGATTCCCAGTCCATGTTGATTAGCATTAGTTCAGTGAGCTCGTCGCCTCACTATCGGTAAACACAAAAGGGTAGAGGTAACGCAGCGAAGCGGACCCAGGTGGTGCTGGGCTCAGCATACTGTACGGAAGCATCTGGACAGCTGGCACGGGGCCAGTCCGTCTTTCTCGTTTTCTATCCGTCCAAAGCTGACTTGTCTCTCTGTGCAGATGTTGGCACATTGCGAGTGCATGAGCGAGGTCAACAGGAGGAGGTGGTGAACCAAATTTGTACTGATTCTGGCCTCAAGCCACTATTGGGGGGTGGATGGGGGCGTGGGGTTGTTTTGGTGCCAAGGGAGCACTCTGGTGCTCCGGCCCAACCAGTAGCACAGTTTGCTGGCCTGAGCATCCTGTGTGCAGTGCACGCCGGCCAGGCACGCCAGGATTTGTGACAACTGTAGGCAGACAGGAGAGACAGTCGGTCAGTCTTGGCAGTGGACAGGAGAGACAGGTGGAGCGGGGCTCATCCGATTGAACCTTGCATGTGTGAGGGGTTGAGCGGAGAGCTGCCAACGCAAAGCCCCGTATTAACATCACTAACCAGAAATCCTACGCACAACCCCTATCAGAGCCACACCGTAATACCTGAAAGGAGTAAAAGCCCTGAGAATATACCAGTAGATAAGGGCTTATGACAAGTCGATTAGCACAATGACATGGTTTTTTGTTATTTTTGAACAGGAAACAATACCCATGCATCCTGCCAATAACAGCACAATGTGAAGGTTATGGGGATTAGCATGGCATCTCTCCGGCTGAAACCGCGACAAAGAATTGTGACGTTTCGGTTCAATGAACCGGAGAAATCTCTCACAATATCATCAAGCTTTCCAAATTAGTCACACGGGGAGGCAATAAAACCACACCGCTTCCACTTAGTTATGAGAAGAGGCAAAAAAGGAAGCACACGAGAAAGAGGAAGAGGTTTAAAGTGAAGGTGTAATTGGTTTTAAGTCCGATAAGCCCTTTTAGAAAGCTTGCATTAACATCTTGGATATCATTACTTAGGGCACTAATTCAGCTTTGGCAGACTTAAGTCTCCAGCGTTACGTTCCCCCAGATCCCACAGAAGATGCATGGGAAACTATCTGTGCTCCGACTTGTGCCGCGCATCTGATTAACTCTGACCTTGGGTGGTGCATTGGAATTATTTAATTAACCCATTTCCATCTCGTTGCCCCGTGGGGTGTCAGGTTTTATCATCAGGGAAGTTTAGAGACAATGTTGCATTTCGCCCGCATCCGCTCTCATTAAGCGTTTTGTCTTCAACTTGACAAAGTCAAGCAGATTTCGTGTGGCTACTCTGAAAACACTGGAAGACTGTTACGTCCTAATTCTTAATTATTTAGTTAATGCGTGTCTTAAGGATGCATACTTAGCAATTTGCAGCAACATAATTATTGTGTCCACTGTGGCGCAGTGGTTGGCATGGTCGCTTCACAGCAAGAAAGTCCTGGGTTTGAGCCCCGGGGTAGTCCAACCTTGGGGGTCGTCCCGGGTCATCCGCTGTGTGGAGTTTGCATGTTCTCCCCATGTCTACGTGGGTTTCCTCCGGGTGCTCCGGTTTCCTCTCACAGTCCAAAGACATGGAGGTCCGGTGAATCGGCCGTACTAAATTGCCCCTAGGTATGAAAGTGTGTGTGTGTGTGTGTGTGTGTGTGTGTGTGTGTGAGCCCTGTGTGATGGCCTGGCGGCCCGTCCAGGGTATCTTCCGGCCTGCTGCCCAGTGACTGCTGGGATAGCCTCCAGCATCCCCGCGACCCTGAGAGCAGGAGAGCAGGATAAGCGGTTCGGATAATGGATGGATGGATACTATCTGTTTCTTATCTTCCCAGAAATTGGGCAATCTTTCATTGTTTTCTGGCCTCTCCAAAGGAGATGCATTACAACTGAGGTTGTACGCTTTTGAAAAATGATGTAGGTTTCTGTTGTGTTTACTTTTTGTCCAATCCAATAAAAGGAATTGGCTGGGCAAACCAAGTGCAATAGGTTTTGAACAGTTGAAATCGTTCATCCTGTGGGAAACAGCATTGCAGACATTTTCCATTTACACAAAAATTCATTAGAGGTAGATGTGTGGATTAATGGTGGTTTATATGTAGTCCTCCATCTCACATGTCATTGACAATGTTAGAATGAATGAAAGATGCAGCATAATAATTTATAGGTTTCGATAGGTGGACAGGCAGCACGGTGGCACAGTGGTTAGTTCAAGTCGCCTCACAGCAAGAAGGTCCTGGGTTCGAGCCCCGGGGTAGTCCAACCTTGGGGGGTCGTCCCGGGTCATCCTCTGTGTGGAGTTTGCCTGTTCTCCTCGTGTCTGCGTGGGTTTCCTTCGGGGGCTCCGGTTTCCAAAGACATGTAGGTCAGGTGAATCGGCCGTACTAAATTGTCCCCAGGTGTGAATGTGTGTGTGTCGGCCCTGTGATGGCCTGTCCAGGGTGTCTCCTCGCTTGTCGCCCAATGACTGCTGGGATAGGCTCCAGCATCCCCGCGACCCTGAGAGCAGGATAAGTGGTTTGGATAATGGATTGATGGATAGGTGGGCAAGTCTTATTTGATGATCGTGTGAATGTCGCTGTCAACCTCAATGAAAGATGAACGACTGACATTTCAAATTGCCGGTTTGTTCCTGCTCTTCAGCGCCGTCTGAACAAATACGCTCATAATTCATAAGCTACCGCGAGAGACTTGTTTACGCTCTCTATAATGCAGAAAGTAGAGCTGAGTCAAAATATCCCCAAAATGTCACCTGGTCCACTGGAGATATAGCTGTCTCTCTGAGGCGTGCGGCTAACATGCAGACGTCTTCCAAGGAAGGTTGTGGACCTCAGAAAAGTTTCGAGAAGATCCTCCCAAAGCATTCACTTTTTCCAACAGGAAATGTCCAAGGTCTGGAAAACACGCCATGCATGTTACAGTTGTGACTCAAAGCATTAACAATGCAGAGAGTGGCAGAATATGAAGGTGGTTATTTAGCTGATACCACAAGGGGGGGGGTACCTTATGCTTTATATCAGCATGGCTGTGATGCACCCATAGGTATAAGCAGCCTGCAGCTGTGCACTCTGTCACGTCAAGTCACATTTATTTCCAGAGCCCCAAATCACAAGCTAGCACCAGAGGGCTTTATATTGTGTGCTGCGTACAACACCCTGTGTGTACTCTAACTCAGATGGCATTCTCAATTTTCAGTTGTTTGCCTGTCCCCATAAAAAAAATGTGATGGTATGTCGAATATTTTTGCATGATTAACTGATTAGTTCTTAATTTATACATTTGGGTTTTCAGGGATCAGGAACACTTTGTCATTACATTTCATGTACTTGCGTGCATGAAATGAAGCAAAATGTCGTTTTCCAGCCCACAGCAGTGCAACACAAAGACAAAAACACATATCCAAGAACTACAAGAACACATATACCCAAACTAACACATATACCCAAACTAACACATATACCCAAACTAACACATATACCCAAACTAACACATATATCCAAACTAAAAAAAATTTCTAACTGTCCAAGGGAACGAATGCCAGCCAGGAGGACTGTTGGAACTTCCGGTCTGCATGGGCTAGCAGTTAGCTTAGCCTGCCCCGCTTCCGTGTCCTGTCAGACCACCCTTGGTGTCTCCTCTTCAGGCGCAGCTCCAGGCAGGGGCCGTGGTCCTTGGGCCCACCGGACACAGCAGACCAGGCTCCCTCAGCCGATCCAACGCTAGCTCTCTGAGCCAGACACCCTCAACTCACCTCCCCGCACTCCACACGACGACACCGAAAACACCACGGTCAACGCCAGGTGAGGCCGCCGCCAGACCGCCCTTGATGTTATCGGAACTGCCGGTCTGCATGGGCTAGCAGTTAGCTTAGCATGCCCCACTTCTGTGTCCTGTCAGGCCGCCCTCGATATTACCTCTTCGGGCACAGCTCCGGGGAAGGCCGTGGTCCCTGGGCCCACAGGACGCAGCAGACCAAGCTCTCCCAGCCATCAAACGAAGACACAAACTTAGATGAAGATGTGGACAAAGACACTGCATGGACGGTACTGGGTGAGGCCGCTGCAAACATGAATTTGCACCGCCATCTTCCTACACCGGGAGCGGTGTAATGTACCATCAAAGTTCCTTATAGATTAGATTAGATTATTTTATTAGCCACATGACCAAGGCCGGTGGGATTTGTTTTCATAGTTTGTATAATTTCATAGTTTGGTCACTCTTGCTCTTTCACTCTCTCTCTATTGTTGTTCCCACACATCGGGAAGTGGTTAATTCACTCACTCATCCCTCACCTTGTGTGTGTCAGCGGGTGGGGGTGGGCTTGAAGGGGAATTCATAAAGTGGGTGATTTCATTTTGGACATTTCAAACACATAAAGCATAAAATCATATCCATAAACACAAAAAAGCCTCACAGTGGGCTACACATTAATAATTCTACCTCAAGAGTGATGCCCTCTGGGCATCCGGGTAGCATAGCGGTCTATTTCCGTTGCCTACCAACACGGGGACCGCCAGTTCGAATCCTCGCGTTACCTCCGGCTTGGTCCCTACAGACACAATTGGCTGTGTCTGCGGGTGGGAAGCTAGATGTGGGTATGTGTCCTGGTCACTGCACTAGCGCCTCCTCTGGTTGGTCGGGGTGCCTGTTCGGGGGGGGAGGGGGACTGGGGGGAAATAGCATGATCCTTCCACGTGCTATGTCCCCCTGGTGAAACTCCTCACTGTCAAGTGAATCAGAAGAGGCATGTGGTAGTCTGCAGCCCTCCCCGGATCAGCAGAGGGGGTGAAAAAGCGACCGGGGCGGCTCGGAAGAGTGGGGTAATTGGCCGGGTACAATTGGGGAGAAAAGGGGGGGAAGCGATGCCCTCTTAATAAATCAAAGGGAAACAATCACCGTTACCAACATTATCTCTAGGTAGGGATAACACTCCATCGGCGGCCATAATGCTGAGCAGATGGACAGTCTGTGATTTGTCATAATTACACACTGGCATTTGCTACAACAGCTGTATGTAGCCTTGTTATTCATGTTTTCTTACACAATCTAGCCTATTCTGCAACTGCAAACCTGGAAGTAGGGCTAGTTTTCACAATCACAGACTGACAACACTGGCGGACTCTATTTTGCACAGTTTCGCCATTGTTTCAGGGACACAGAAGACTGCTCAGTATAACGGCTGCGAATGGAGCGTTATCCCTACATTATATTCAAACATACACAAATCATGATCGCTTCCATTTATACAACCGAGATGCAATTGCATCTTCCCAGCTGCTAAATTTGACCGGGACTTAAATGGGCCTCCTGTGTTGCTCTTCCTGAGCTTTCTCCCATATCTTTTTTTTTTTTCCTGATCATTTTTTTCTTGTGGAGGTTTTCCTCATTTGGGCCTCAGGTCCAAGGATAGAGGGTGTCGTATGTCATATACTGTACTGATTGTAAAGTCCTACAGGTCTACCTTGTAAATTTGGGCTATGCTTTCCTTGATATACGTATCTCTCTCCTGTCCCACACTTGCACAATTCCCATCCCTCCCAGACCGTTCTCTCCCTACTCACCACTATTAAATTTTTGATCGTGGCGTAACCTCTCACTTTCTAAGATCCCGGGGTTGCGGAGGCTTTCTGAAAACATCTTGGCGAGATCCGTCCACTGCTCTCTGCGAGGCTGAATGTGGCATGCTCATGCCTGCTGTCAGCTCCCATTACCTAATTGGAATTGAGATGCAGCTGGCCCGGGTTTCTGTCCGCAATGCACTCCTGGTGGAGGTGCTCTCCACCATCCCTCCATCCCCCCAGCTCCCCATCCTCACCTCATGTTTGACTTCTCCTTCAGCTCAACCCGCTGGGACGGGCTGTCTTTCTCCTCATCTGTGGTCAAATAGTCATTAACATGGTTAAGGAATGAGAGATGGCACAGCGGCGTTGACCGCTCGCTGCACGAGCGCCGGCGAGCTACGTAGCTGGAGTTAATAAGAGCACTGTTTAATTCATGAGATCTGTCACAGCGCAGTGGCTTAACCTGCACTGTTATATGCATGATACACTCCAGCACATATCCTGCCATCATCAGTAGGTCTCTTTAAATATGTTTGCGTTGGAACGTCGCTGAGCATCATGTGACGAGTGAGTGAAATGGGATGTGTTGCCTCGGCAAGCACGAGGAACCTTGATTTGCTTAGCTGATATCCATCTTTCTCCACGGCAACGGAGGGCTGATCTCGGCTTTCCTGGCGGGAATTATAAGTAGGTTGTCGCATGAA
Organism: Lampris incognitus; assembly: GCF_029633865.1. NCBI lineage: Eukaryota > Metazoa > Chordata > Actinopteri > Lampriformes > Lampridae > Lampris > Lampris incognitus. Next base: position 9,241,822 of record NC_079218.1, read on the forward strand.
ATGGATTATGGCTCATTACTCATCCATTTATTTGACAAAGAAAATAAAATATATAAAAAAAAAAGATCTACAGGCATATGACCCAAATTTTCAAAGTGTTTGAGGATGGCCTCTGAGAGAATAGGAGAGCCCTGACATGAAAGAAAGCACGTTAATTGGAGGGGATAATAATTACTTGTCTTCATTCTCTGGCTTGTCTCCTACATTCACGTCCCGGTGCCTTCATTATTTCCCCAAGTTTTTCAACAAATGCAAATGATGGAGAATCTGAAAGCCATTCATTAAACAGAAAGAGAAAAATACAACATCCGCTGGACCAGATTTGCTTAGCGCTCGAAGTCCTTTGCTGATTTGGGAACAATGCAGGTTTGCTTGGAAGTTAACAGGATCGGGCCTGCGCTTCCCATTTGTTTCCATCAAGACATTTGCCGTGGTAAGCTGCAGAGTCTTGTTTATCTGCACGGAGGAGGACAGCTTGAACCGGGAGCCCCGGCGAGTCAGATAGTTTGATTGTCTGAAATCTCTGAAGTAGTGGCTTAGCCATTTCTCCTCACATAAAGGAGCTTAAAATAGCTCCACAATGAGCAAACATAATACCGCTGGCTTTAGTGAGATTTACTGCCTTCCCTTGAATAGTGAAAGGTCTTCTGCCCTGAGAGCGATACGGTGAAGGAACAGAGGGATAGCAGATATCTGACTCTTTTATTTCCACTCAGAATGGATGTGTGCCCCTTCTGTGATGAGACCAGGACCTATGTATAATTCCTCCGGTACAGAAAGGCTCAGCTTCATCTCATCAGGCCCATAGTAAGGTTTAACTTCTGCCTGTTCCCACCAATGCTGACATCATTTCTGGATTAATCTGCAGCACTATGATACGCAGCCGGACTGGGACGATCCTGTTCGTAACAGGACCTTGGAAGATAACCGAAATGTTTCTTCACAGAAACTTGAATCAGTTCATCTGGACACAACGTGTACTGCGAGAGAAATGTATCATCACTCATCTAAGTAGCAATAATAATAACAATAATAATAATAATAATACATTTTATTTGTGGGCGCCTTTCAGAGCGCTCAAGGACACCTTACAGAACACAGTAGAAAACAAGCAGCACTGTATCAGACAGCATCAAATCAACACAAAGCAGGGTAGACAATAAAAAGTTAACACAACAGATAAGTGTAACATCATCATCTGCACAAAACTCAGTGAAGCGTGGGTCAGACTGACTATGCCGGTTTGAAAAGGTGCATTTTGAGATGGGATGTGAAGGTGGAAAGAGAGTCAGGGTTGTGAATGTCTTGTGGGAGACACAAGACATTCACAAGGCAGGGGGCAGAACGACTGAAGGCTCTAGACTCCATGGTAGTCAAGCGGGCCAATGGTGTCGCGAGTTGGAGAGCAAAAGAGGATGTGAGAGTGCAGGACGGCGCGTGGATATGAAGGAGTTCGGAAAGATACGAAGGAGCTGGGTTATTAAGGGGCCATAAAGGTGAGGAGCAGGATCTTGAAGTCAGTACGGTATTTAACAGGGAGCCAGGGGAGTTGCTGAAGAACAGGAGTGATGTGATCTGTGGAAGGAGTTCCGGTAATGATACGGGCAGCTGAATTGTGTAAGTGACCTCTTCAGTCCCACCTGACTGCTGGTATCCCCACCCTTATAAATAATACAGTGGCATAACGACGGAAACCAACGGTCGGTTTCATATGCAAATTATCGTGACCATTAACTAGATCAAAGAAGGCTGAATCAGTTCATCTGGATACAACATTTATCGACCAATACGTTTCATCGCTCAACTAAGTGACCTCCTCAGTAGGGCTGTGTATTGGGGAGAATCTGGCGATACGATACGTATCACGATAAGGGGTTACGATTCAACATATCGCGATATATCGCGATACTGTAAGAAAGGCGATATATTGCGGTTTCGTAGGCCTGTGTTCTTTGTGCTTATGCTACTTCCTGTCTCAGTTTACGTTGTTGGGTTGGAGTGGAAGAGTCAAATGGCTGAAGATAGATTACAACACTGTTATCTAGCGGTCGTGGGGTTACACACAACACAAAATGTTTGTCACGAACCTTTACATGTAAACAATTAAAGATCGATATAGCGGTTTTGAGAATCGATACAGTATCACAAGAGATAATATCGCGGTACTCGAGTGTATCGATATTTGCTTACACCCCTACTCTTCAGTCTAAACTGACTGAAGGTACCCCCACCCTTATAAACAATACAGTACAATGCAGTGGCCTAATGACCGAAACCAACGACCAGTTTCATATGTAAATACGGGTGTGACTATTAACTGGAGTTTCGAAGGCCAAGTGTACCACTCACCCAGGGTTAGGGACTGTTGTGTTTCGGTCGTTACACATCTGTCATCATTTTGCAATACTGTGATTGCAACCATCCCTAATCCTCTGTGAATGGTACACATGGACTTTGAACTCTAGTTAAGGGCACACCCATATTTGCATATGAATCTGGTCATTGGTTTCGGTCGCGATACATCTGTCATCATCTTACAGTGCTGTGGTTGCAGCAATCCCTAATCTTTGATAATAATAAGTTTGTTGATAATCCGGACTGCTTGTGGGTAGAAGCTGTTTAGCATTCTGCTGGATTTAGTACAGATGTTCCTGTACCTCTTCCCAGATGGCAGGAGGGAAACCAGGTTGTGAGAAGGGTGGTGGGGGTCCTTAATGATGCTGGAGGCTCTGCAAACACAGCGATGATGGTAAATCTCCCAACAGGAAGGGGAGAAGGGCACAAATGGTCTCGCTAGCTGTCTTCACTATCCTGTTCGGCTGGTGTTGTTCGGTCGCTTTGCAGCTACAGAACCAGGGAGTGAGACCTGTAATATCACCGTAACACTACCACTCACTGTACTTAACGCTGTTAAACGTGACCTACAATGAAAAAATATTGATTACCATCATCAAACAGACCGCGGTTTCACTTTAAATGTGTTTGATTTCCTCCACTTTAGTTAAAACATGGAGGATATGGGGCGTCCGGGTGGCGTAGCGGTCTATTCCGTTGCCTACCAGCACGGGGATCGCCTGTTCGAATCCCCGCGTTACCTCCGGCTTGGTTGGTCGTCCTTACAGACACGTCCTACAGACACAACTGCCCGTGTCTGCAGGTGGGAAGCCGAATGTGGGTATCTGTCCTGGTCGCTCCGCTAGCGCCTCCTCTGGGCAGTTGCGGCACCTGTTCGGGGGGGACTGAGGGGAATAGTGTGATCCTCCCACGCACTATGTCCCCCTGGCGAAACTGCGGGTGGGAAGCCAGATGTGGGTGTGTGTCCTGGTCGCTCCGCTAGCGCCTCCTCTGGTCAGTCGGGGCGCCTGTTTGGGGGGGGGGCTGGGGGGGAATAGTGTGATCCTCCCACGCGCTACGTCCCCCTGGCAAAACTCCCCACTGTCAGATGAAAAGAAGCGGCTGGCGACTCCACATGTATCGGAGGAGGCATGTGGTAGTCTGCAGCCCTCCCCGGATCGGCAGAGGGGGTGGAGCAGTGACCCGGACGGCTCGGAAGAGCGGGGTAATTGGCCGGATACAATTGGGGAGAAAAAGAGGAGAGGAGAAAAATCCCCCTCCCCCCAAAAAAAACAAAAACATGTAGGGTATGAAGGTACCTCAGTTAGAGTGAAGATGGGGAAATGGCTGGTATATTTATTTGTTATGAATAGGTTCAGGTAGTACACCACTGAGTAATACCTGCCCTCTGATAAGCTGTGCTTTGCTATTAACCTTTTCAATATAACAGAGCATCTCCAAAAAGATTATTACTGACAGCGTTTAGATAAGTGTGTGAAAGAGACGTAAAAAAATGTCAAATTTGATGATAAGTCAGTGGAAGACCTAAGGGCCACTGATCCCATCTGAATGAAGGGCTGTTTGCAGCTAAGTGAGGAAAGATGGTGCACCGAATATAGATGGGTTCGAGGGGGGATGGAGTTTTTTTTTTTTTTTTTTTTTGATGTTCATGAAAAATTGCTTGCTCAAATCGAATAAATAATAATCATGGTTTCTCGGAGGGCTCTCTGCAGTCTGTCGGCAACAGACCATTGGGACAGAAGCTGCAGCCGAGAGCACAAACATAAAAAGAAGCGAGCCGCTTCGTCGGCTTCTGTTTGCCGCATAGGCGGCCTGCTTAATTTAATTAATGTCTCATAGCAGCTATATTGCAGGTTCACACAATAAGTCACTTTGGTTATGTAATGATGGTTGCAGTTGTGGACTTTATACAGTTTCTAATTCAATAAAGTCCACATGACAGTCAAGCGAGAGTGCAGTCCTCTCTGTGCAGCGGATCATTACCAAGGCCGGAGCGGCTCTGGGCTTTTCTCCTCCTTTACTAACATTAACTAATTGGATGGGCGAACCAGCAGGCGACACGATAGTGTGTGTTGGTAGAGTAGTTTACGAACTAGCCCACATCTCTAAATACAGTGCCGCCGACTCTTCGTCGTCCTGCAAATGAACCCATGCTTGCAGCAAACCCAGGCTGTCATGCATACAAAGGAAACGTCACCCATATAAAGCCCCAATTAGCCGTCATAAAGAATGGTCACTCACCAATGAATTTTTCCGGGTTTAAACAAAGACAGAGGCATTCATGCATCAGAGGAGAGTCACTGTTTATCCATCCATCCATTATCCAAACTGCTTATCCTACACAGGGTCGCGGGGATGCTGGAGCCTATCCCAGCAGTCACTGGGTGGCAGGCGGGGAGACACCCTGGACAGGCTGCCAGGCCATCACAGGTGTGTAACTTCCTGTAAAAACGGCTTCCTCCTGAATGTCTTTACCTTGGACTGCGCAATATCTTGCAAAAAGTAATATTGTGATATTTCCTCTGAATGTTGCAAGGATATTTTAGATATATATATATAATCCCGTATATACTATATAATAAGTCCTAGTAGAAGTATATCTAGTGACATTGCTTCATGCAAAACGACGAGCACATGTGTTCCTGCGTGTTCATACTGCATGCGGGTATGTTCATGCATGCATCAATGCGCATGACGTTACACATCCTACACGGCAAAAGTGGACAACTGCGTAGCAAATTCCACGCTACAGTATCATTTAGTGAACTGGGTGGGGGCTTTGAGCCGTTGCTGGCTTGACCGTTCGTGTACTTTCAGAGAAAAGTGAGCACATCACATCAGCGTGGCTTCAGTGTTATTCCGTTGCTCTTGGTGAACATGGGGATTGTTGGGCCAGTAAAAGTGGACGTGACTTTAATTGTGGTCACTGTTGTTTTAATTTGTACACAAATTAGCCTTTGTGTCAGGGCCAATACGCAGCAGTCTGTCGGAAAAGCTGAGTTGATTTTCAGATGTGTAAATGGCTACAGAGTCCATTGCATTCCTTTTTCGACACCACAAAGTCAATTTTTCTACTTGTACCATGCTTGCTTGCAGGTAGACAAAAACAAATAAAACGTGATTATTCACCCTTCATGGGGGTAGCATTTTTATCTGGTTGTTCTCCAGTAACTTACTCCCTAAACCTAACCAGTTAATAGACAAGTTAGTTCTAATGAAACAGCCATTATAACTTTCTCTCTGCGGTGCAGTATTTGACAACCCACACCTGCCAGTTCCAAAACAGCTGATGAGCTAATGTTAGTATGTCAGAATACCCACGGGCATTCCCAAACTCTTTAATTACTAACTTCACCATTTTGAGGACCACTTGAAAATGAAATAGCCATCATATACACACACACACACACACACATACACATATACATACACACACATATATATGTACATACATATATACATATACATACATACACACACACACACACACACACACACATATATATATAAACTCTCCCTCTCGCTCTTTTTGGGGTGGTGTGTGTCTTCCTCAAGCTGGGTCCTCTACCAGAGGCCTGGGAGTTTGAGGGTTCTGTGTAGTATCTTAGCTGTTCCTAGGACTGCACTCTTCTGGACAGAGACCTCAGATGTTGTTCCTGGAATCTGCTGGAGCCACTCTCCCAGTTTGGGTGTCACAGCACCCTAGTGCTCCTATTACCAGTGGGGCTTCTGTGGATTTCACCTTCCACATCCAATCTAGTTGTTCCCTCAGCCCTTGATATTTCTCTAGCTTCTCATGCTCTTTCTTCCTGATGTTGCCGTTGCTCAGGATTGCTACACTGATCACTACTGCTGTTCTGTTCTTGTCGACCGCCACAATGTATGGTTGGTTAGCCAGCACCTGCTTGTCAGTCTGGAACTTGAAGTCCCACAGGATCTTAGCGCTGCCATTTTCAACCACCTTTGGCGGTGTCACCCATTTGGACTTGGGGACTTCCAGTCTTTAAATATAAATATATATAGTGTCTGTACTGCACTTCTACGACCTTACAAGAAGGTCTTCAAGAATTTGCATCATGACATGCATGCTTGGCACTTAGTTTTATATCATCTTTTTTTCCGTGCATGTATGTACTGTATATAGGACATACTTGTAAATTCTCCATCGCACACATACGTGTACATACACACACACACACACACACACACACACACACACATGACTGTACTTAGTGTGAACTAAGCGGAATCCAGGAGGATTCCTTGTAGCCCTGAGCTCAGTGCTATCATAAAGGAACAAAAGAAACAAACATGTTTGTTTCTGGCTGTTAGTGTTAGCTAGCATAGCTTGCATTAGCATAGCTAATCTTCTTAGTGATTCTGTTTCCTGCAGCGATGAACCTTCTCAACAAGTCAGCAGAAACGTTACGTCAGGGTGCGGCATCTGGCAAGCGGCATCCAGCAAGCGCCCATCAGGGCATTCATGGACGATCTCATTATCACAGCAAAATTAGTACCTCAAAGGAGATAGATTTTGGAGGACTTGGTCGAGTTCACCAATTGGGCAAGGACGGAGTTCAAACCTGCAAAATCCAGAAGCCTGGTACTGAGGAGGGGCCTTTCCTGGATCGGTTTCGCTTTAAGATTGGAGAGGAAATCATCCCGATGATCCAAGAGAAACCGGTGAAGAGCTTGGTGAAGTGGTACAGGGTGGACCTCAATGACAAGCAGAGTGTGAAGGAGATGCCCATTCAAGCGGAAACCTCGAAGACATCACTGAAGAAGAGTGGCCTACCCGGTAAGTATAAGGCATGGTGATACCAACACGGGGTGCTTCCCAGACTGCTCTGACTACTGCTCATTTACGAGGTACCTGTCTCCACTGTTGAGGGGCTGGAAAGGAAGATGAACACCTACCTGAGGAGAAAGCTGGGCATCCCAAGAAGCTTCTGCTCTATCAGCCTGTACAGCACAAGCAGCAAGCTGCAGCTGCCAGTAACATCCGAAATAATAATCATAATAATCATAATAATTAATGATAATTATAATAATAATAATAATAAAAATTGATAACAGTTATATAGCGCTTTATCTTGACACCCAAAGTGCTTCACAGTGAAGGGGGAAACTCACCTCAACCACCAATGTGTAGCACCCACCTAGGTGAGGCATGGCAGCCATTTTGCACCAGAACACTCACCACATATCAGCTTGAGGTGGAGAGGGAGGAATCATAGAGCAAATTACACGGGGAATGAGTAGGTGGCCAGATGGAGAGAGCCAGGTTGGGAATTTTTGCCAGGACACCGGGGTCCCCGCTACTCTTTGCAATAAGTTCCATGGGATCTTTAATCAGAACCTCGGTTGAACATCTCATCTGAAGGACAGCATCTCCTATAGCACAATGTCCCAGTCACTGCACTGGGGCATTGGGATTTTTTGGTGTTTATTAGGACCAGAAGGGAGACTGCTCCCCACTGACCCAGCAGCACCACTTCCAGCAGTCCACTTCTGTTCCACTTCCACTTTCGGAGTCGAGGAGTACAAATTAATAAAAACACGCCAGGCCATGATGCTGTGACACAGCAAAAATGCAAGAGTATGCCAGGCAGGCGTTGAAGTCAGAACAGGCTGCAAGTGGTCAGCCAGCAGAGCACTGTGGGAGGTGGAAGATCACCTCCATCATGTCGTCATCGTCAGGTCATAGCCCAGGGCATGCGGGGTCTGGGCTGCTCCACCAGGGCTGGCTGGAAAAAAGCCAACCTGAAGGAGTGGCGTGGCATAGAGCAGAGGGAGGTCCGCAAGGCAGAGGAGGAAAGCCAACATGTCAAGGTTGTAGCCATGAACAAGCAGGGCAGCTGGACAAGGTGGGAGAGTGTGCTAGAGAGGGTACTGACCTGGCATGACATCTGGAACATGAAAGGACACTGGATCAAGTTTCTGTTGTGTTCCGTGTATGATGTCCTGCCTTCGCCATCAAAACTCCACACATGGGGGAGTTGGCAGACAGCCCCAGCTGCTCGCTCTGTGGAAAGCCAGCTAACCTTGATCATGTCCTCTCCACATGTTGGTCAAGTCTGGCGGATGGGAAATTCTGGTGGCGACACAACCTTATTCTAACACAGTTGGTGTGGAACAGGAAAGGAAGAAGCCAAAGCAACGGGGTAATTGGTCAGGCACAATTGGGGAGAAAAAGGGGAAAATTCCTCAAAAAAAAAAAAGATTGAATGGTGTAAGAGCTAATTGAGACTGTTTAGAAAATTTAGATTTTGGGACTCCAGGCATCATGATGATTCACCTGCGTTTACTCATCTTGAGTTATGATGAGCCATTATGTGACACAGGCCATGTCCACATGTCCCAAGCAAGACCGTCTGACTTGCCTGAAGGTGTAGGAAATGTGACTTGTTTTAAAATCAATCGCCTGCATCTCCTGAGAAGGCAGCTAGAAGTCACTTTAATTTGCTCCTCAACGTTTCTTTCTGCAGGTGCTTGTTAATGAGTCTCTCGTGCGAGCCGGCGATGTTTGCATGACTGATGTCACGTAAGCTCGAGGAGAGGGCTGCACCTATTTCGTATTCTCTCTCAAGTCACCCTGACTGACCACCCACCTCCCGCAGTAACCATCTGGCACCTGCTTCAGATGAAGGAGGCACATTGGTCGTCTGGGGGCTTGTTTGAGCGTCGGTGGGTGCGTGACTGCCTCTGTGTGTGCACTGAACCCAGTGGCCAATCCCCACTCATATGTGAAAACACTGTACATGTGGTTTACATCTCACTTTATATCTCAAAACCACACTCCGATGCTCTGTATATCCGGAGTACACATTTATTACTCGGCACGTTTTTTATTCAAACGCACAAACAGAATGTAGGAACGCACAGGCGCGCCTCCGTTGCCGCTTTCATGTTCGTTTGCTGTGTGCCATCAAAGGATCACGATGTTTGTGACTTATTAATCTCACCAGTTTTCCCAAAATGCAACATGCGTCCTCCGGAATGCAAAATTTATCATTTTGGCCTTTTTCCCCCCCACCGTTTTCCATCTCTGCGAGCCTTGACATGCTTTGAACTGTAGATCTGCAGTTTTAGGATAAACCCTTTACCGCATCAGTGCTGCTTTACAGTATGCTAGGATCTGCTCCATCACGTTCAGTCTAATTTCAGCCCCTGTTTTCTTCTTTTCCTTTTAAGGATGGCGCCTTCGCTCTGCAGTGATAAACATATGAATAGTGCTAAATACGGTGCCATGTGCCAGCGAGCTAAATTCTGATGATGGTGACATGGTGACGCCATCTTTGATGTACCCGTGACAGATTTGCCGAGCATAAGAAATGATTACTTGAGACACTCTGTGTCCCCTTGAGAAAAAAATGTCCTATTTATTTGATCTGAATTATGCTATACTTTCTATTTATTTCCTTTGCCCGGGCTTTTGATTCCCTTAAGCCTGACAAGGGCCAGGGTGGGACTTTCGAATGAGCATAAGGCCTGGAAAGAAAGAAAAAAAAAATTAACCCATGAAAATCCAACCCTCCCTGCTTTTTCTCTGGGCCATGGATTATTTTTCTCCTTTATTTTGGGGGGGGAAGTGGAAACAGGGCAGGATACTGCCATAAGCCTTCAGTGGGCCTGTCTATCATTTTGCAAGAAGTGACACATGAGGGATATAAATACACTGCCTTGATACCCTTGTCTCCATCCTTCACCAATTATTTCTCACGTGGGCCCTCGGATTGCACGCCGCCCGCCTCCCCTGGCCTTCGATGGAGCAGTCCGAGTGCCGTGGCGTGCCCTGCCCTTCGTGACTTCCGCACAGCAAACGCCTCAGCCTTTCTCAGCTTGGTGGACCGGGGTAGTGAAAAGACCGAGCGGAAACATTTTTGCCGAGGATGCCTCTGATGGGGCAGATGCGGCGCTTCTATTTGATTAGACTCGTTTCATCTGCTGTCTCCATTGTGTATTAAGAGGACCTACCCCGAGAGAACATGACGAGCATGCAAAATGGCAGGGCTGCAGACACAATCACAGATTAATTTGATTGGATATATGAATTATACCTTTTAGGAGAGACATGACCCAGTAACACTGACTTCTGGCTTAGCAGGCAAATAATGTTTTGTTGCGTAGACAGCTAAGCTTAGCTGCTCACATTGACGCAGTGACCCAGATCAAAAGCCCGGAGCCAGATGTGAAAAATCCACATATACATAAAACTAGTCCGTACATTACTTCAATGCTTAGGTGGGGATTTGCTGGGGTGGGGGGAGGTCTATTTTGAATATTCAAGTCTTCAATGGAATTAAGTTCTCTGGTCTGATAACCGGTGTCTAGCTAGACTATGTTGGGAATGGCATTTGTGCTTGCTCTAATTTTAGGTCCCTTCTCTTTTTGGGATTTTAATGGAACACATTCAAAATTCCCAAATATGTTTCATAACACACTGTTTATGAGGCAATGGCATTCAAGGACCCTCTCGAAAATGAGATGGTTCATCTTTTCTTTTTTTTTTGGACCCCCCCCCCTTTTTTTTTTCTCCCCAATTGTATTTGGCCAATCACCCCACTCTTCCGAGCCATCCCGGTCACTGGCTCCACCCCCTCTGCCGATTCGGGGTGGGCTGCAGACTACCACATGCCTCCTTCGATACATCTGGGGTCGCCAGCCGCTTCTCTTCACCGGACAGTGAGGAGTTTCACCAGGCGGACATAGCGTGTGGGAGGATCACGCTATTCCCCCCAGTTCCCCCTCCCCCCCTGAACAGGGACCCCCGACCGACCAGAGGAGGCACTAGTGCAGCGACCAGGACACATACCCACATCTGGCTTCCCACCCGCAGACATGGCCCATTGTGTCTGTAGGGACGCCCGACCCAGCCAGGGGTAACACGGGGATTCGAACAGGCGATCCGCGTGTTGGTAGGCAACGGAATAGACCGCTACGCCACCCGGACGCCTCGCTGAGGGGTTTATCCTCATGAATAACTTGTATCATCATCAAATGATTAGAACAATTAGTATTAATTTACCAACTGATTTTCACAGCAATTCATCCGTGATCCTGAGTGGAGTGACAAGTGATTGACTGCCCTCTGCATCAATCCTGATAATGCCCACTTAACAGTGTTATGGTGCATTATGTTTGTGCGTGATATGCGTAAACTGTTCTGCTGCTACATACTACATAGTCAGCTAATATGGTCAAGTCAAGTCAAGTGTATTTATATAGCACATTTAAAACAACCACAGTTGAACCAAAGTGCCGCACAAGCTTAAAATACAATATAAAATAAGTGACACACATGAATATAAAAATATATATGTAAAGAAGACATAATAAAATAAAGAATATAAAATGTAAACAATAAAATATAAGAGTAAAAGTATATTTGCACAATAAAATCACGGTATCAAGCTCAACGTGAATTGAATGCCAGCGAGAAGAGGTAGGTCTTTAACCAAGATTGAAAAGTCGCCAGGGTCTGAGCAGTATACTACACGGATCCAGTACATACAGCGCGTGGATAAACTCAGCTGGTGATTGTCCCCCTTGATAGGAACCATCACCGTCTGTGTGTCCTACACAGTGTCCGGACACTGCACTTCAGCATTTGACAAACTGAAAACAAGCACGTCTTTCTCAGTTTTGCAGCTTGAGTCTTGAACATTGGTACACACATTCATGTACCCCATATGAATATTTTTGCCTCTTGGAGCATGAAGGTCCACCCACTTGTACTCCCTGCTAATTTACGTGATGCTTCTTGGCTTGGTTTATAGATTTGAGTTTTGTCTGGAATGTAATGATGACATTCCATGTGATGTTGTGCTGAAACTCTGCTGGGGCTTTTCTGGTTGGTCCATCGTGAGATGGTCGAACCCTGCACACGGTGAATGTTTCTTCACTGGGACAGTTGGGCGGTTCTTGTGCATACTATGAGATAAAATACTGCCGGCACCTCTGATTAAACTCATGCATGAAAACTGCATAGGTCCTCTGTGTCATCAAATCATCAAGCATGCCCATCTGTTACATGGAGCTGCAGTTGTTGCATGTTATGCAAGTGCAATCCTTTGTGAGACACCTGTGTCGATCTAGTACCATCAGCTGCATACTCAGAAGTTTTTGGACATTGATTGTGAACACAAAATCTGCATACTGCACAGTGTAAATGTACTACATACTCATTTCCCATTACTGTTAGTATGAGTAGTACACTAGTAGTCATAATGTATGTATTCAGTTTAAGAAGCTTTCATTCCAACCAGTCCCAACACATGGTGGTTTCACAGAGCAGTGCACCTTGAAATCAAAGAGAAGTTAATCCGTGAAATCACATGCTGTTGTGACTGACTAGAATGGGAACTTGCATACTTGTGGCACTGCTTGGCACATGGTTCGGCATGGCTCAGGGGGTGGCATGGCTCAGGAGGTAGAGCGGGTCGTCTAGTAACCAGAAGGTCGCTGGCTCGATCCCCGGCTCCTGCAGAGAGCGTGTCGAAGTGTCCTCAATCAAGACACGGAACCCCCAACTGATGAGCAGGTTGGCGCCTTGCATGGCAGCCTCCACCATCAGTGTATGAATGTGTGTGTGAATGGGTGAATGTGAGGCATCCACTGTAAAGCACTTGTTAGTGGTCGCTAGACTAGAAAAGTGCTGTTTAAATACAGTCCATTTACCATGTATTTCCCTATGTCCTCTTTTGCTCATCAATTGACTAATTCTATAGCAGACTGTGAAATAAACATGTATATGCCGAGGTATGAGAGATATAGTGTTGCCACACTACATGAAGAAACACATCAGTCTGGGTGACTTAAGCTATGACTGAATGGTGAATGGGGCGTCCGGCTAGCATAGCGGTCTATTCCATTGCCTACCAACACGGGGATCGTCAGTTTGAATCCCCGTGTTACCTCCGGCTTGGTCAGGCGTCCCTACAGACATAATTGGCCATGTCTGCGGGTGGGAAGCCGGATGTGGGTATGTATCCTGGTCGCTGCACTAGCACCTCCTCTGGTTGGTCAGGATGCCTGTTCAGGGGGCAGTGGGAATGGCGTGATCTTCCCACGCGCTACGTCCCCCCGGTGAAACTCCTCACTGTCAGGTGAAAAGAAGCGGCTGGCGACTTCCCATGTATCGGAGGAGGCACGTGGGGGTCTGCAGCCCTCCCCAGATCAGCAGAGGGGGGTGGAGTAGCAACCAGGACAGCTTAGAGAGTGGGGTGGTTGACCAGGTACAATTGGGGAGAAAAGGGGGGGGGGTATAACTGAATTTCACAGTTCTTGCACCTTGGTTCAGGAAGCACTCTGAGCATTTAGAGGGCGGGATCAGCAATGTTCACAGGGTTTTGGCAGCCCATTAAGGTGTGCTGTAGATCCAGATTATCGCAAAGCTGCCATTCTCTCTGTAGAGCCACGCAGGTGCTTGGCTACGGTGCTGGCCGGCTGTCCAAAGCTTCTCCGCCAGCACCTGCGATGCCACATGGTTTACCAGAACAACTGAATGTCTAGCCTTCAGCAGCAGGGACACCATGTTAGTATACTGGGGACTATATTTCTGTTCTCACACCATATGAGTATTATGGTCAGAGGACGCAGGGTGGTAACTTGCTATCAAAGGAATCAGGAACACTTGATTTGTCGTTTCATTTCATGCACGGAGCACTGTTTCCCCCAGCCCACAGCAGTGCAACACAAAAGACAAAAACACACATCCAAAAGCTACAAGAACACATATATCCAAACTAACACATACTGTAGCCAAACTAAACAAAAAAACAAAAAAAATCACCGTCCAGGAGAACGAACACCAGGATGACTGTGGGAACTGCCGGTCTGCATGGGCTAGCAGTTAGCTTAGCCCGCCCCGCTTCCGTGTCCTGTCAGACCACCCTCGGTGTTTCCTCTTCGGGTCCAGCTCCAGGCAGGGGCCGTGGTCCCTGGGCCCACCGGACGCAGCAGACCGGGCTCCCTCAGCCGATCCAACGCTAGCTCTCCCAGCCAGACCTTCGACACACCTCCCCGCACTCCACACGACGACGCCAAAAACAGTCAACTCTAGGCGAGGCCGCCGCCAGACTGCCCTCAGTGTTATCGGAACTGCCGGTCTGCATGGGCTAGCAGTTAGCTTAGCCTGCCCCACTTCCGCGTCCTGTCAGACCGCCCTCGGTGTTACCTCTTTGGGGACAGGGCCGTGGTCCCCGGGCCCACAGGACGCGGCAGACCACGCTATCCTAGCCGATCCAGCGCCAGCTCTCCCAGCCATCAAACGAAGACAAACTCAGGACAAAGGCACTGCATGGAGACATGAATTCGCGCCGCCGTCTTCCCACACCGGTGCTGGGTGAGGCCGCTGCAAATGTGAAGTTGCGCCGACATCTTGATACGTGGCAAACTCGAGCCGCCTACCTCCATGTGGTGTGCACGATTGCTTTATCAGCTGAACACCGTGAGCTGAGGCAGAATAGACAGAATTATCTGGTTACTGCTAATGTACAGGGCTGGAGGTTTCAGCTTGAAGGAGCAGGATCTCTCTCTGCACTCTGACTAAACCAAGCAGCGTTTAACTAACATATGCAGTAATTCTGTCAAATGTCCTCCGCACCGCAGACCAGTTCAGTGCAGAGTTAAGCAAATGCCTCTGGGCTTTTTTGCGTCGCACGCAGACATTGGTGCTTGTTCATGTTTGCATAACTGATTATGAGTTATGATAATGAATATTACATGCCAGTGTTAATACCATAGAAATACAACACATCTTCTAACACATGAGGAATTCTAAGCATGCACAGCTTGTGGTAAACCAACGTTTTTAAAATCTCGTATCAGTTCTGTAACAGTGAAGGCTAAACGATGTGTGCTGATGATCGCAGGTTTTCACCAAGATGCAGCAGTTAGCCCATGAACCGTCATCTTTAAGTCATAATGATGCAAGGGTGAGCTGACTTCTTTGGGGCGAGCGTGCCGAAGGGTTTTCTTTTGTCAACGCACCAAAATCGTCCCTCTGTGTGTGGTTTTAAAAGCCGCGTTTCAGTGATGTACATCACACCGCAGAGTCGCAACGTGCTCTGTGGAGGCCTTCGGTTTGCAAAAGTGGGGTTACTGTGGGAAGATAAACAAACGGCCCGCCCGGGGTGACAGAACACCGGGAGGCTTTTCGTGTGTGCTGTTGCAGTCTGGTGGTACACGTGTCAGATGCCGGCAAAAGAGGACACCAGAGAGTCACGGTTTATAGTCGCTTGCAGAAGCTGATGTAACTCAAGGTCACAGAGCTCAAAATCTGGGCTGAGGAAACTATAAAAGATTATGTGACCAGGATCTTATTAGAACACACTGGGGTCAGCAGTTTGTTGTATTTTTTTGTCGTTTGTCACATCTACAGCATCACACAACAAGTGACCAGTCATCACAGTGGGAGGGAAGGCAGTGCTGAGTAGCAGGAAAACGTGATAATGATACTTCCTGGTGTTAAACGCTTAATCATGACCTCCCAGATGGCATCTGGATATGGGCCAGGCAGTGATGCAGCACTGGTGGCCTTCTTCTGGTCCTGACAAAATGGATGTGAGCCTGAAGTGGCCCACATGTATAATAGCAAATATGGCCCAAATATGCCAAATCCCATGTGGGCCTTTTTTGGCAAAGATGCGTTGCTCTGGGCAACATGTGATCTGGATGTGGCCCTGAAGTGGCCCCGTGTGGTAAATGGTGAATATGGCCCAAATGTCACAAAACAAATACGGGCCACCTTTGGCAAATATGTGGCACATGCGGCAATGCTGTGGCTTGGTTCTGGCCCAGATTTGGCAAACAGGAGCGGACCGCCCAAGTGCCATCGTTCCATGTGGTATGTGGGCCGGATGAAAGTGTCGGGTGTGGGACGGGTCCGGGCCACAGCAATTTTGCTATCTGGTCTGCCTATTGATTTTTTTGAAAGGTAATATAATATGGTACACTATTAGCTGTCAATATATAAAAAGAAAAGGAAAACAGGTACGTGTAAGGTGAAAGTTTGACATTGAGTGGTAAAAAGGAGGTGGCAGCTTGATTCGTTTGCATTGCGGTGCAACTTCCCATCACGTGTTTGAGAATCGAGCCGTGCTGTGTGTGCATCACGTGTATCTCGTTTCCA
>NC_079218.1:9263310-9328310 GCF_029633865.1 Lampris incognitus
ATCATAAAAATCAATAACTTTACTGTAAATATGGACGCTGTGCTCTTCATCAAGAGACGCAGAGTCATTTTGATGCACAAAAATGTGTGCAAATAGTTGAGAGAGAACGTATAATTAGGTCATTTCCTGAATGACAGACAGAACGGCTACCAGTCTTGCACACTGGAATCTCATATTGCTCCTGGTCTGGAAATTAACTTTTATATATATACTAGAAGAGCCCCGCTACAATGTAGCGGTTTGGTTATCCACCCGTCTAAATCTCCCTCCTCTTCATCCTGCCAGCTAACCGCCTTCCCCCTGCCCCTAAACCCCCCCCACTCCAACTCCCTCCCCCCAAATGCTCAGAATCTTCTCAAAATGCCGAGAAAAGTGGTTTTTAGCCATTTTTAGAAAATGCATATTTGCATAATTATTATAATTATTTTAATTTTCTGCTATTTTTCTGGTCCTCTCTGGAACAATACCTACCACCTCCAAAAAAATTAGGATCATAAGTGCATTTTTGCAAAAATGCATATTTTACGTAATGCCAAAACATTTCTAAGTCCCAGAATTTTTTTTTAATATAGGTGAAAAAAATCAAAGATGCTCAGAATCATCTGAAATGCCGAGAAAAGTGGTTTTTAGCCATTTTTAGAAAAATGCATATTTTGCATATTTATGCGTAATTATGCATAATTTTAATTTTCTGGGATTTTTCCCTTACTCTCTGAGACAATACCTACCACCTCCAAAAAGAATTAGGATCACAAATGCTTTAGTTTCCAGTCCCGCTATCTACACAAACTAACACACACACACACACTAACACCACACACACACACATGACGAAAATATGAGTAGATATATATATATATATATATATATATTATTGTCTCTTTATGACTCGATTTTATGGTCATCCCGGCCTAACATGGCTAACACGTGCATAAAATAAGGATTTGCATGGTGGAAGGTCCGTGATAATAGTGATCTGTTCTACTGCACAGTTCCTGTCATTTTATTCATTTTTATTGCAGTTTGTGTTTGTCAGAAGGGGGACAGTTTTGGACAAAATACCTTCTCTGACCGTGTGTCCTGCCGGTGGTGATGCCAGTATCTGACAGCAGCCATTTTAGCATAACCAAACTTTTTTCTTTCTTTTTTTTTTTTTTGGTCTAAAGTTATCCCCCCCCCCCTTTTCTCCCTAATTGTACTTGGCCAATTTACCCTATTTTCTGAGCCGTCCCGGGCGCTGCTCCACCGCCTCTGCCGATCCGGGGAGGGCTGCAGACTAGCGCATGCCTCCTCCCGTACATGTGGAGTCGCCAGCCGCTTCTTTTCAACCGGACAGTGAGGCGTTTTACCAGGGGGACGTAGTGCGTGGGTTGACCACGCTAATCCCCCCCAGTTCCCCCTGAACAGGCACCCCGGCCGACCAGAGGAGGCGCTAGTACAGCGACCAGGACACATACCCATATCCGGCTTCCCACCCGCAGACACGGCCTATTGTCTCTGTAGGGATGCCCGACCAAGCCGGAGGTAACACGGGGATTCGAACAGGCGATCCCTGTTGGTAGGCAACGACATAGACTGCTATGCTACCCGGACGCCCTGGCTTAAGTCGTCTTTGAAGACATCTTGTTTGCACTGCAATGACTGAGGAAGTTCGCATTGCAATGTGCTATTGTTATTGTGTACCTGTGATGGCCTGGCGGCCTATCCAGGGTGTCTCCCCGCCCGCCTGCCGCCCCAATGGCTGCTGGGATAGGCTCCGGCATCCCCACGACCCTGAGAGCAGGATAAGCAGTTTGGATCATGGATGGATGAAGTGTGTTTGTCGGTATGTTTTTCAGTAACCATTTCCTAAACCAGTCTCCTGTAAAAATAATCCTGCATTATTTTCAAGGGAAGCCTGAAAGCGGCCTCATGACAAACGCAAAAGCAGAGAAAACGCTGCTGAGCGTGAGCGTAATGTGAATCACGACGGTCGGGCGCCCGTAAGGCTGTAATCCAATATCACATCAGCAGGGGCAGGCTAAACGCATTCTGACCAAACAAAGCAGGGACAGACCCTTATTCAGATTACCTTAACGTCATCCATAATCATTTCAAACTCAGTAATGGGAAAGAGCCGTGTGGGTTTGAAAACAGTTGGCATTTAGTTACGTGGAGGGCCGGGACCGCATTTTACCCTTTTGTAATTTCATTTGGACTTCGGGGAGAGCGGTTCAACACTTCCTGTGACCGTAGACAGTAACTTCCACCAGGTTCCTGGGGCACCTAAGAGCAAAAAGGATTCAGAAAAACAGCCAGAATATCCTTATAGATAAAATTGCATGGTCGGGGGATGGTTAGGTACAATGATAGGTAACTATTACTGTTAGCGTTACACCGAGCACCATGCCGGTCACCGTGTCAAAGAGGCATGAACATCTATCCATTATCCATCCATCCATTATCCATCCATCCATTATCCAAGCTGCTTATCCCAATCAGGGAACCTGGAGCCTATCCCAGCAGTCATTGGGTGGCCGGTGGGTGGGGAGACACCCTGGACAGGCCGCCAGGCCATCACAGAGCCGACGTACATACACACACACATACACACACACATTCACACCAAGGGACAATTTAGTACGGCCGAGTCACCTGACCTACATGTCTTTGGACTGTGGGAGGAAACCGGAGCCCCCTGGAGGAAACCCACGCAAGGCTTGATAGACCCATCAGATGGGCTAGTAAGATGTCAGGGAGACGTCTAGCTCAGCTTACTGACCTTTATAACAGGAAGGTGTTCAGAAAGGCTATTTCCCTTCTGGAGTGCCAAGGTCACCCCCCCCCCTTCGGCCAGAGTTTGAGCTGTTACCCTCAGGTCGTGGGTTGAGGATGCCCTGTATTAGGACTAAGAGACACGAGGCCTCCTTTGTCCCCACTGCCATTCAGTTGTTAAATAGTAGATAGTGTTCTTCTGTTGTCTGCAGGTCGGTAGTTTCCATGGTCTGCGTATTTGAACTCCTTTGGTTCTCCTTGCCCGCTGTGTCCTGTTGTTTTTTTTGCTGTCCATCAGTGATGTGTCAGTTATGCCTTGGTGTTTGTATGTTTTGTTTTTGTGTGAGAGTTTTGTATATACTGGCTGCAAACTGATGTCCCTGTAAGGGACTATAAAGATATACTTTGACTTTTACACAGACACAGGGAGAACATGCATACTGCACACAGAGGACGACCCGGGATGACCTCCAAGGTTGGACTACCCCGGGACACACAGGACGACCCGGGATGACCTCCAAGGTTGGACTACCCCGGGACACAGAGGACGACCCGGGATGACCTCCAAGGTTGGACTACCCCGGGACACAGAGGACGACCCGGGATGACCTCCAAGGTTGGACTACCCCGGGACACAGAGGACGACCCAGGATGACCTCCAAGGTTGGACTACCCCGGGGCTCGAACCCAGGACCTTCTTGCTGTTGAGGTGACTGTGTTAACCACTGTGCCACCATGCTGGCATGGAACATAGAACTTAAAAAAACATTGTTGTCTGAACTCTAATTCAGTCAAAGTGTCTTTAAAAGCTACGTAAAGTTTCACACTACCAGAAGGTAGTGTGCACACATCACTCAGCGTACTGGTGGTAAGTAGCCTACGTTGTGACGTGTGGGATAGCACAGCATCTCCAATAAATTACACATTGTCAGAATATTTGATGAAGTCGTCTCATTCGTAAAGTAATTCGAAATCGGCTTGGAGGTACGTGTAATATATTGGAAAACCGTGTTTCAAAAAATAGAAATAAAAAATACCCACTCGTTACCAATCAGCCACTTGTCGCTCAAATGCAGTTATTCCCATTCTGAATGGTCTCGTTTTAATACATCTCCAGCATGTTCACGTTTTGTCGTCGTAGGGGGAAAAAAGTGCATCCTTGCAACAAAAGAGACAGTTGCTGTTGCGAGCCAGATAATACTGTAGCATTGTGTTACCATCACAAGGAGCTATGCTAGCACAGCGCCCAGGGGCAGTAATGTAGCTACAACAACTACACCTGATTCAAATTAGAAGCTCGCCTGACTTACACATCTATATTGCTTATGTAACACAGTGCACAGGCATGCCCACAGACACACACACTGTTCTATATTTAGTGGTAATTACTTAAGGAGGGAAGAGCCACTATGCATGCATAATAAGCTGGCCATACAGGTATCATGAATGCAAGTGTCTATGTAAACCGTGTATGCCCAATATTCGTAAAACTTATCAAATGTCTTGTGAATTCTGTGACCCAGACAGATAGACAGATAGATAGACAGACGGACGGACGGACGGACGGACGGACGGACGGACGGACGGATAGATAGATAGATAGATAGATAGATAGATAGATGATGGCTAGACAGACAGATAGATAGACAGACGGACAGATAGATAGATAGATAGATAGATAGATAGATAGATAGATAGACAGACAGACAGACAGACAGACAGACAGACAGATAGATAGATAGATAGATAGATAGATAGATAGATAGATAGATAGATAGATAGATAGATAGATAGATAGATAGATGATAGATAGATAGATAGATAGATAGATAGATAGATAGATAGATAGATAGATAGATAGATAGATGAATGATGGCTAGACAGACAGATAGATAGATAGACAGACAGACAGACAGACAGACAGACAGACAGACAGACAGACAGACAGACAGACAGACAGACAGACAGACAGACAGATAGATAGATAGATAGATAGATAGATAGATAGATAGATAGATAGATAGATAGATAGATAGATAGATGGCTAGATAGATAGATGGCTAGATAGATGGCTAGACAGACAGACATAGATAGATAGATAGATAGATAGATAGATAGATAGATAGATAGATAGATAGATAGATAGATAGATAGATAGATAGATAGATAGATAGAGAACAGGCAGACAACAATACATCAACACAATACAGATCTTGCTTGTATTGATGGAAACTGAATATTGACTTGTGTGTACTGGGTAGCTTGTTCGTGTTTATGTCTACTCCCTGTAACCCTTTTGGGAAATGTTGTGTCCTTTTAGTGCGAAACATTTGTTGTACCCGATGAATGCAACAGGTGTACAAGTTATGCCAGACGATCCAAAAAAAAAAAAAAGGAGTTACTAAAGTCGTAGTTGCATCGATAGTTGGCATGTGACCAGAGAAAGACAGGGAAGTTCAGGAGTGGTTATGCTGAGTACTGGGTTAGAGGAGTGACATCCCATTTTGAGACACACGATTTAAAGACAGGTAAGCGAAATGTCTCATTCATCCGTAGGTCCCTTGCTGATCTTTGCCATGGCTTTTTTTTTCTCTTACATTTCTGTTGAATTGTCAAATAGGCAAATAGAACATGAACACGTGGCACCGATGAAAGATGACAGAAGCATTTATTGAAATGATTTGTAATTCCATATTCAACTTCAAACGGGGGGGGGGGGAAAGTGGGTTTAAATGTGTTTGTTTAGGTTCCACGCTGGAACTCGACAAGACCAGAAGGCCGGTCAGTTTCCCCTCTGAGCTCGCAGAGCTGGCTACCTAAGGCCGTACTTGTAAAGCCTCCCACATCTCGTCAACTATAAAGTGTTGTCGACTGTATGAATGATGCTTTCGGTAGCCATGGAAACCTGACATAATAGATCCTCCCCCCTCCTCTCCCTCTCCATCGCTCTACCCATCCAGCCCCCCCCCCCGCTCTCTCTCTCTCTCTCTCTCTCCATCGCTCGACCCATCCAGCGCCCCCCCCCCCTCCTCCTCCTCCTCTCCATCCACTCCAAAGCTCTTTAGGCTACTTTGCGCATGTACGGCCAAACAGAACAGTGCATCGACTCCAAGATGGCGATAACACGTCTGGCTTGCCTTCTGACTCTGCTCTCAACTCACTGTAAGTCCACATAACGAGAAGTGTGCGTGTGTGTGTGTGTCTCTTTCCTCCTCCCGTCTTCGGCTCTTCGGCGGGGAGCCGCTGAAGTAGCGAAGTGGTGCGTTTCGATTCCGCTCGCCGAAGTAAATCCCCTCACACAAGTCAACTCGGCGGGGAGACGAGGCGGCGCGGCGCCGCGGTGGAGTCGCCGGTCAGCGGCTGTTTCGGCCGCTCCGACGGCGGAAGGGAAAAGTCGCCGTGGCGGTTTTTACCGTCAACGTCGCTCATTCGGCGGCCGCGCGCGCGAGCCCCAAAAAAAAAGCCGTAGTTTGGGCTCGCGCTATTGTTTCGCAAGATCCATCGCGAAAAAAAAGAAGAGAAAAGAAAAGAAGGTCGGGACGGCCGATCCTCACCCGCCGTAGTTAAGGAGTCGCAAAAACAAACTACCGGGGCGGCGACACTTTTCACCTGTTTTACGTTAAACGCGGCACGCGCGCCCGAGACGTGTTGCGCGAGACCGGCCGCGTGAGCCGCCCGTTCAACGCTCGCGTAGAGGCGCGTTGAAAGTGCGGGTCGGTTCGCTCTTCTCGGAGGCGTGCGACTCGACTTCCTCTCTCTCTCTCTCTCTCTCTCCCCCCTCCTCCCTCCCTCCTCAAAGTTTCAGGCACAAAAGTTCCCGAAGTTCAACTTTTGGTTTTTTAAAATTTTATGGTTTTTTTTTACGTTGTCTTACACGTGGTGGTGCCGTTCGCTTTGAACCGCGGGCGGCCACGTTGGGCTGCGCTGTTAACGGGTGATGCGAGATAACGGTCCCCCCACACACACCCCTCCTCCTCCTCCCCCCCCCCCCCCACACTCCCGACCGGGAGGACGAAGACCGTCCGCGGGAGGAGCCAGCGTGGACACCGCGGCGGCGGCGGCGCCGCTGCGCCCCCTCCCCGGCCTCCGCACGCTTCCCACCACCCGTCCCCTCTCTCCGGGCCCAGACACCGATTTCTGTTTTCCCTCTGAGCGCAGATACACCGCGACCCGCTGTTGGTTACTCCTCGTCATGGCAACAGTACTGCAAGATTTGCTGGTGCAGAAAGCAGAGGGCTGCAGGGCTGCAGGGTAGTTTCCTGACGTCCAGGTCCAGTTTTGTTTCATTGTGCAGGGGGACATCACGACTGCGTTTTATCTCTCGGATTCTCCAACAGATTAAAAAACATATATATGTGTGCAGTGTAGCCTACAGTATGACCCCCCCTACACACACACGTTCTTTGCCATCCAGATGAGAAACTTCATAAGCATATACGTATATATTAATTTGGAAAAATCATCTACAAAAGGGGATTTTTTGGCCTGCACATGTGGTCTTTTTCCCCCTTCTATACATGCAAACTGCCGAGCACGTCGCCTGAAACGTTGCACAAACAGCATTTTGCAAAGCTGCCAGACGATTTACCTTCTGAATGCTAAACACACGCAGTAGGCATGCTGCACCGGGATGCTGTCTGTGCACCGTGGCGTGTGAGAAGTTGGTTGCCCCCCCCAGTCGGTTCTACTCAGAAAGCCCATTTAAAGTAAAGTGAAGTGGCCGGGCGTACGGAACAAAGGGAAGCACAGACGTCAGACGACTAAAAGCCTCTTGTGATCTTTCGACTGTGTGGAACGGCTTATTTTCTTTTTTTTGGTTTAATGAGGGACAGCGGTGTTGGAGTTGGTCCGAAATCTGCTGCCGGTGTCTTAAACATTTTCTCACTCAATATACTTGGGAGCTAACGTTGTGGGCCTCTCTTTCCAATTAGTGGTGCGTTTTCACAGTCACTGTTCTTTATGGGCTGTACTCTGAAGTAAATCTGCGGAAGGTAACGGGGACGCCGCTTTTGGACGGAGTTGAGAAAATGGAGCTCACTAAGATTTAAGAATGTCTTTTGTCTTGTCTGGGCCAGGATTGAGCTGTGTTGTTGACTGGCTCCCAGCCAGCATCTCCCCTGTTTTTAGAGCGCAGCCAAATCTGGCTAGACTGCAGTTAAGCCGCCCGTGTTGCACAACCTGATCTGAATCGAGTAAAGTTGGCTACGAGTTACTGACAGTAACTGACAAATCACTAATTACTAATAGGCAGGGGCGGATCTACAGGGTGGCAAGGGGTGGCAGCTGCCACCTCTGGGACACAGTCTTGCCACCCCTGTTGCCACCCCATTTATAAATCAGATAATATGTTTTTAAAGTATATTTTATGTACATGCATGGTGAAGGTCAATGAGACCCGCACCAAACTCATCTCAAACAGAAGTCGCCGATTTAGAACCCCCCTCCCCCTCACAGGTGCGGATCTACAGGGTGGCAAGGGGTGGCAGCTGCCACCTCTGGGACACAGTCTTGCCACCCCAGGGAAAAATCTCTAGATCCACCACTGCTAATAGGTACTGAATGCCAATTGAATGCCCCTGGTTTCTTGTGAAAAAGCTTGGCCAGCAACTGGGAGACAAGGGGACGACCGGACTTTCTGTCTCTGCTCTTTATTTTGCTTTTTCCGTGAGCGTACAGCCCCATAATATACGTTGCAGACCACAGCTCAACGCGCCATGGTTAAAGATAGCTGCGTACATCAGCCCAGGTGTTTTGAGACGGAGGAAACACAGGCGGGCAATTGTTATCTTTACGTACATGTCCTCACCGCAGACTTTCCATGCGGAGCTAATGGAATACTTGGACATCTTCCTCAGATGGCTGTACCTGGATCGTTTCACTTTTAAAAAAAAAATGGTACACGCTTAGGGAAAACATCTGCCAGGAACCTCTTGCCAAGAGCGCAGCCAGGATATGTGTGCCTTGGATGTTGCTCAAAATGGATTAGCACTGAGCTAATATAAACGTTGAGATCATTACTTTGAGTCATTAGAAACACCTGTGGACATCATGACACATAAGGCGTCTTTGGTTTATCTTCAGATACTTGAAATAAGGCCCACAAATGCACATGTACTTGCTGATGTTAAGTTAGGAAAATAAATGAATGTGAAAACCAGATTAATTAAAGCCGTTGTGTGTGATATTGTGGTCGTCCTGAATCACACGACTTGATCGGCGAGCGTTACTGAATGGTCCCTATTGAAATAGCGTCGACAATTTATGGCCTCCCACTGCATGTTGGGATTGCTGCAAGAGAAGGGTGTTCTCAGATCACCGTTTCATATGGTTACCGCAAACCCTCACCCTATTTCTGACATAAACCTGATTGGATAAACCGTATGACTGCCCAAGTACGTTTTGTCAAAGGTGATCGGAGAACATCTTTGCACATGCAGAAATCAGGAGACCTGTCACCCAACTCCCTAAATTTCAGCGGTCATAATCTCGGGAGTAAGGCCGGCTGAGTCATTTTTGTTTTTGTTTGACACCCTGTCTCCCAAAATACTTGGCCGACACTCAACAGTCCTCAGCAAACTATGCAGCGATCCCAGCAAACGATATCTATTGAGGGTGTTCGAAAATGGCACGTGTCTGTGAACGTGCCTCGTGTCCCAGCGCTTTTCTGCTTAAATGTATTTATCTTGCCTGCTTTGAATATTTATTCACATCAGTGGATGAGAGATGTGTGGATTCAAATCAAAAAGAAAATTAAAATCTTGCTCTGTATGACTTGAATGGGAGACTCTGGCATTTGGCAGTTTCAGATAAAGCCCCTTTTCAACAAGATCGGTGCCAAACTGGTTACTCCTGAAAGCCAGACCAGCTGACATTCTCATCACTTGACATTGTCTTCACTTTCACCCCTCGGCTCTCATCTGGTTCGATTCCTTTGGGGTCCCTAGATCTCTTTATCTGTGAACCGATAAGATAAGGGGCGAAAGCCGTCTCCTCCGGTGTCCTTCAGACTCCTCTTGGCTTTTACTCTTTCGAGGTCGTTGCACCTTGCAGACAACTGTGAATGACGGCCACCTCGGGTGGAGCTGTGCCGCGTGTTGGGCGATGTTTCCCACACTCTAAAACATTTGTTTTGACGAAAGCCAAGTGACGGCAGTTTTCTCATTGTTCGGCGTAGCCGGACCGCATGGCAGGGGTCAGCGTGCCCCTGGGATAAGTGCTGATAGTGCCTCCCCCAGGAGGTGCATGTTGTCATATGTTTCCCTACCCACCCAAAGCTTGTGAGCAAATGTTCGGAGCCCCCTCTGAATGGCATGTTGGGCCCCGGTGGGCAAGTCACATAGAATCTGACATTTTACTGGAGAGACGGTAAATGGCAGAGTGAAACAGGGAAAGCAGACATAGGGAAGTAGTCCCTTCCTGCTCAGCGCTCGCTCATTTGCTATGATTTTTTTTTTTGAGTTATTCTCTCTGGAAAACACCGGTGTGAGATGTAGCAGTGGCATAATACAATTCAAAAACTCTGTACTACGGCTATTTATTCTGTCTGCGTCGTCTGTCGCAAAGAACCCGCGGAGCTACTTGGGTCATGTGCTTATAAGCTTACCTATATAGATGTAATATAGGTGCAATCATAGTTTTTAAATTGTCCTTTTTTTATTGACAGTGTCAACAGAACTGAGACGAATCTTCCATAATGAACATTAAAAAAAAGAAAGAAAAGTAAATCATCTCTAAGCAACAGCCTCTCCATGAGATAAAGTCAAAGGAGCACATGGCCCTTACTGTGGAATGACCCGAAACAGCTGAGCCGGACTGGGTGGAGGTGTTTGGAGCAGCGTCAGGGACTTGACCAGAAATATCTGCCTTGTCCCTCCCTAACCTGAGTATGTGTGTGTTAGCAGCAAATGCCGCATTCCCGAACGGGAAACACATGGAGATGAAAACCTCCGTATCGCGTGTGCAACGAATAACAATCGCATCCACCTGTTTTGCGCCGAGATCAAAGCGGCCCGCGTCGAGGAGTCGGGAGGGGTCAGAGCAGAAGAACCGGGGAGCGTGTAAAGGAAGCCCGGCCGTCTTGCGAGCTGAAGGGGGTTTGGAAAGGAAGCCGGGTTCGACGATGCCTCTCGAGAGAGAGCGAAAATCCATTTCAGCTTGGCACGGGAAGGAATGCGGCCCCCTATCCCACTTTTATCATTTTCCCCTCTTGTGTGTAAGCTGTAGCAGATGCTGAGGTTCAAAGGCAAACGGTATCGCGCTCATGTTCCAGAAATGGCAAGCATGTGCATGCTTCAAATGTCAATAACACTGCCATGTGAAAGAATCATTGGTCAAACGCTAGACCCTACCCTTCAGGCAGGCCATACAAGCCAAAATCTCCATATGAAAATATTATAATGCTCTTGGCCGGCTGCACGGAAAAAAAAAAAAAAAGGAGCACGCTCGGTGCCAGCCGCTCTCTGTAAAACTGGGCAGATTTAAGATTAACTGCGTGTACGACAGGGGGGAGATCCATTAGACGGAGAAATCTTTGTCATCATGTCTCGTGTAATGAGCTTCTGGGAAATGCCACTCTTGCTCACTAGCGGGCTAAATCGCTTGTTTGTTTTGCCCACATATTATTATTCAATGTTTAGGATATCAGCGGGATAATCTTTAAGATGCCCCCCTTCTACCGGCTGTCTGAGTTTAGGTTGGTGTAGTGTTTGTTTCCTGTTAGATGATCTTTATCTGTTGTCACATGGTCCCTAGAGGGGGGTGGCGGAGGGGAGGGGGGCTAGCGCGGCCTCCCTCCTCTTGTGTTCACTGGGAGCTGACGGAGTACGTCAATAGGTCAAAAGAGACTGCCATTGATCACAGATTGGAACGCTGTCAGCTTAGCGCAATAATTAGGGGGTTTCATTAATGAAGCAGCAGAGGCGATGAACTGCATGTGGCCGAGCTGCCTCTCTGGGCGGGGGGGGGGGGGGGCCTCGGGGCCGGGCCTCATGCTGAGAGTCATAACCAGATAATCGCTCTGGATTCATCCTCTGTTTACCGGCCTGTAAACAAAGGGCAATTACTGTCTAAAAATAACCGACGGACAGAGTCGTATGACAACTTCAGGTGTACGTAGGGTCACAGTTCAGTCTGCAGCATCGGGCTCGCGGTGAGGCAGATGTAGCGCTAATAAAGGCTGCCATTAGAAAAGATGAAAATCCACACACAGGACTGATATGCAGTTTCTTTTGAATTGCTTTGCACAACCACAAATGATAATAATCAGCAGGAAAACAATATCAAAAGTAACCAGTAGTAACTTTTCATAACAACGAAACGGTGCACAGTAATAAAAAAAAAAAACCCCAACAAATGCTGACTATGAATCACGAGTGTGTTCAGGTTGAAATATAACACATCGCATATGAGTCAAAATAAAACCCAGAAGTTATTAAGAAAGACAAAATCTGTTGCACAGTGAGTTTTTAAAACCCACGTTAAAAAGATGGCGTTTCGGTCAGCCTAATTCCTGAAATTGGGTCATTTCAGAGCCTAAGGGCCCCCGATGGAAAAGGCGTCATCAGACAGACACGGGTGAGTTCTCAAATTAATACATGAATCTTAAGATCACATTTAAAACTCACAGGTAGTCCCCATGGGGAGACGAAATAGCAGCAGTATGGCCTCGCCTGGTTTTAGCTTTAAGTAAAGCCGCCGCATTTCTGATGAATAACGGACCGGACAGACATTTCTGATAAATATCGGAGCGGACAGACATTGCTGATAAATAACAGAGCGGACAGACATTGCTGATAAATAACAGAGCGGACAGACATTTCTGATAAATAACGGACCGCAGAGACATTTGAGTTTGCCAGGAGTTGACAGTTGCAGTCGTTTGAATGAGAAGAAACGAGCAGTGTAAAAAAGAGTGTGATTTTTACAATAAATCACTGCCTCATCAATTTACAGGTATTTAAAAGGATAACGTTGGTAGTCTGCAGCCCTCCCCGGATCGGCAGAGGAGGGTGGAGCAGTGACCGGCACGGCTCGGAAGAGTGGGGTAATTGGCCGGATACAATTGGGGGGAGGGGGGGACAAAAAAATAAAATAAAATGATAATTTTACAATAATGTTTACCCAAAAAAAACGACTATTTTTTTCTAATGTTAATTTACAGCATACGACTGTATTTTGAATGACAGTATCAGTTTGAAATGTCACTGCTGTATGTTTACTGTAAACTAGTATCCAGTAATGTATTGTGAAATTACTGGATGAGTATTACTATAGTGTTGTAATTTGACATCGCAATTTAACCGCTCTTACTCGTTTTTATTTTCAGCGTTGGGACAATCAAAAGACAATATTTTCAATGTTAATTTTGCTTCGCGGTCCAGTTCTGACTTGCGGGTGATATTTCCTACATGACCACGTCAACCGTTGGGTGACGCACATCGACGAAGAGCCATTATTTAGCATCTTTGAAGAAAGGACACATAAAACCAGTCACTGAAAATGATACATCACACAGCAGCTGGAAAAATCAACACCCCCCCTTTTCCCCCCAGTTGTATCCGGCCAATCACCCCAGTCTTCCGAGCTGGCCTGGTCACTGCTCCACCCCCTCTGCTGATCCGGGGAGGGCTGCAGACTACCGCATGCCTCCTCCCATACATGTGGAGTCGCCAGCCGCTTCTTTTCACCTGACAGGGGGACGTAGTGTGCAGAAGGATCACGCTATTCCCCCCCAGTTCCCCCCCCCCCCCGAATAGGCACACCGACCGACCAGAGGAGGCGCTAGTGTAGCAACCAGGACACATACCCACATCCAGCTTCCCACCCGCAGACAGGGCCAGTTGTGTCTGTAGGAACGCCCGACCAAGCCGGAGGTAACAGGGGGATTCGAACTGGCGATTCCTGTGTTGGTAGGCAACGGAATAGACCGTCACGCTACCCGGACTACCCGGAATAGATGCAACAAAAAGTCAAAACCTGACGTAATAGATGCATTAAAAGTCAAATAGGACCTTTTAGTGCGCTGTAATACCGGGACATGGAGAGTGAAAATGAGGAGCAGTTATTCATTTATGTAGCCAGGCCAGAGGAAACGGCAAACATGACGAAACTCATTCAGAACTGCACCACTAATTCAACAGGAAATGTAATTATTTATATTCAAGTCAGAGGGTGGAGAACTCTTGAGCCCTGATACCCAATGTCTTCACACGGACATGCCGTCATGGCATGCCAGTGTCCTATGGAGGGGGCACACATATGAGCACGTCTTCACTTCGGAGCCCGTCTCCAGATTAATGCCCAGAAAACAGCTGTAAAGACTCAGGCAAAGACACAGACACCAAGCAGTTTGAGAACTGGCATGAGTCAATGAGGAATTCAAGTACCAACTATTGCACAGTTAATTCGGGGTAGTCACATTGAGGCACAGTCTTTTTAATTGGAGCCGTGCATGATTCAGCATTAAAGACAATGACGCCTAAAACTGAGAGCCAAGTAAACAAACAGGACAGCAAGTGCAAGCTCGAGATCCCAATCAGGTTAATGAAACCGAGCTTATTTCAAGATTTTTTTTTTACCCCCCCCCCCTTTTCTCCCCAATTGTACTTGGCCAATTACCCTATTTTCCAAGCCATCCCGGTCACTGCTCCATCCCCTCTGCCGATCCGGGGAGGGCTGCAGACTACCACATGCCTCCTCCCATACATGTGGAGTCACCAGCCGCTTCTTTCCACCTGATAGTGAGGAGTTTCACCAGGGGGACGTAGCACATGCGAGGGTCACGCTATTCCCCCCAGTTCCCCCTCCCCCCTGAACAGGCGCCCTGCCCGATCGACCAGAGGAGGCGCTAGTGCAGCAACCAGGGCACATACCCACATCCGGCATCCCACCCACAGACACGGCCAATTGTGTCTGTAGGGACGCCCGACCAAGCCGGAGGTAACACGGGGATTCAAACCGGCGATCCCCGTGTTGGTAGGCAACGGAAGAGACCGTTACGCCACCCGGATGCCCCCATATTTCAAGAAATCTTTAATTGTGAATTTACCAAGCTTGTATACCGAACAATCTTACATGTTAAGCAAGGCAAATAAAGTGAAAATGAATGGAAACAAAGTTTTACTGTTAGCAAGGGAGGGAACAAGAAAGGAACGCCGGTTTGAACTCTCAAGTAGGCAACCAGCAAAGCGTGGTGGCTCGAGTTTTCCATTTCCTTCAAATGAAAGCATGCAACCTCTGCAAGATATAGTGGATTTTAGTGACACATGGGTCGGGGTTTTTTTAATACCCGCACCCACCCGACCCGTCATGAGAGCCAATCCGTACCGCCAGCCCACTAAAATATGCGTTGATTAACCGCCTGAACCCTACCCAACCCACAAACCTCCAAATTTAGCTAGAGCAAAGTGAGCAGTGTTGCACTATTTCCGTTTTGGGCTTTTTGCCCGACATAATACGCGGATTGCAAGGCATAGTCTTCTGTATCTTAACCTAATAGCATGTGGGTGTAGACTACTAAATAAACAGACTAATTGTTCCAAACAGTGTTCTTTATTGTTCAATAGCAGCACAACAAGTAACTCTTCAGTAAAGACATGAACTTTCTCTCTCGCTTTCTGTCTCTGTCTCTCTCACACACACACACACAACCCTGTTTTCTCTCTGACCAAAAAAATTTTTTTAAAAAGAAAGTATTTTGGCAGTGTAAAGAAAAGCTACGGGTACCACTTAGGGAAAAAACTCATAGGTGAAGCCTCAACTCTGTAAAACACATGCATTGACCAAAACCACAATTGCCAATTGATGATAAAGCTGCATGCATGTGTTCAGAGAGACAGAGAGAGACAGAGAGACAGAGACAGAGAGAGAGAGAGACATAGAGATGGGAATAGAAGGTGGCCTAGCAATGCACACAGCCTTGCTTATTGCACACAGTGTTTCTGTAAGTTATTTATAACTTACTCGGAACACTGCTTTGTCACTTTTCGACCCACCCGCCCGAACCCAAGATATTTAGTAATAAGCTTACCCGAACCCACCTGACCCCGGTGTGGGTTAACCCGTGTATCACTAGTGGACTTTTTTTGATCATAGCTGAAAGAAAGTGCATCATCCAACATCTACTGTTCAAATACATTCAAGCATGGCATTAGGGTTTACAAACTCCCACTACATCGGGCTGTGATCTATAACTGCCCAAGCTATCGGTTTCCATTGCTCAGTTTCCATTTCCCAAACATGCTGTGTGCTCAGCCAATGCCCCAGTTGCATTCTTGACCATTCACCAACACCACAACAAGAAATACAGTTGCAGCTACTTGATGCTAAAATTGCCAAGTGAGAGTTTTGCTAATTCAGTCACTTTGACAACACCAAATGGCCATTTAAGTCCAGAATATATCTAAGGGACTCAAAAGACTTCGTTACGCGAGCACCCAGGTAGCTCACTCTTGTCCAACTGCCACACAGTCGTCTGGTCTGGTATGCTTGTATAATACTATCATTATCCATTTTAGTTGAAAAACTTAGTTGATAAATTGACCCTTTTTTCTGGAGGCCTTCGGTGTTTTCACAAAACACTGAATAAAACTGATATTTTGAGTAAGTTCATGAAATTTTGATGATGGCAATACACGATCTACATAAATTGATTGACCCAATTTATTTAGGCACTTTGATTTACCGCAGAGAGCTTGATTGTGAAACTTCTTTATTTTATATTTATTTAAATTCTGTCCCTAATTTCACTGTTTAAAAAAAAAAAAAATACTGACTTCCCTAAAAGCTAAGTCCGTTACTGGGTTGTACAGCCCTCACTTTATTTGGAATTTTGCTCTGAGCCATCATCTCACTATCTCCAATGTTCGGTAAGCCAGAAACCTGTGAGGGAGCTTTCAAATCTGTTCCAAACATCTGTTTCATCCTCAGTGCCACATCTGGCCATGATGTTATTATCAGAATCAGATTTATTGCCAAGTACAAGAACATACAAGGAATTTGTTTTGGTATGTTGGTGCAAGAGGGAAAATTAACAGTAAATGGTAAAGATAAAAGTTAAAAAGAATAATAAATAAAATATACTTACAAAATAAGATAAAATAAAAATGAAAGTAAGGTGCTATAAATTGCAGTCAACACCGGTTCAGAGTTGAACATGAGACCACGTGGTGGCCCCTGATGCCCAGCACTGGGTGGTAGGAGTCGTAGTTACAAAAAGTTAAATTAGAATTTTAAAAGCTATTTACAGAATAAGAGTTATTTACAGGGTAGCGCAAGTTTTATGAGGGGTGTCCATATACAGAGAACATAGCAGGGAAGATAAAGGGGGGTGGCAATGTCAGGATCTCTGGGTGTCTGGGGGCTTGTTAGAAAGGCCTACTGCTGTAGGGAAGAAGATATTGTGGCGTAAGGTTCGGGTTTTTATAGACCTTAACCTCTTGCCAGAGGGGAGTGTTTTGCCCATGACCAGGGTGGGAAGGGTTGGCAGCTGAGGATGTACTTCAGCTGCCGCAGGAAGTACATCCTCTGCTGTGCCTTCTTGGTGAGGAAGCTATGTTCAGCTCCCACTTGAGGTCCTGGGTGATGTTGGTGCCCAGGAAGCGGAAGGATTCCACAGTGTTGACTGGTAAGGAAGCCACACAGGGTGATGGGGGCGGGTGAGGTTGGGTGCTTTCTGAAGTCCACAACCATCTCAACTGTTTTTAGAGTGTTGAGATCCACGTTTCTTTGGCTGTACCAGGACCCCAGATGGTCAATCTGCCACCTATAGGCAGACTCATCCCCACCGAGATGAGCCCAATAAGGGCGGTGTCATCAGCAAATTTCAGGCGCTTGACTAACTGGAGGTGCAGCTGTTCATATACAAGTAGAAGAGCAGCGGTGGAAAGGACACAGCCTTGAGGGGAACCAGTCTGATGGTCCAGGATTCAGAGACGTGTTTCCCCAACTTCACATGCTGCATCCTGTCAGATAGGAAGTCAGTGATCCACCTACAGGTGGACATAGGCATGTGCAGCTGGGAGAGCTTGTCCTGCAGCAGATCCAGGATGATGGTGTTGAAGGTGGAGCTGAAATCCACAAACAGGTTCCTGGTGTAGGTTCTTGTAGAGTCCAGGTGCTGGAAGATGAAGTGGAGCGTTATGTTTACTACATCGATCATCCACAGATCTGTTGGCTCTGTAAGTTTAACTGCAGGGAGTCCAGGTGTGGGTCAGTGATAGTTTTAAGGTGGGACAGAACAAGGTGCTCATTACTACAGAGGTCAGGGAGATGGGCCTGTAGTCATTGAGTCCTGTGGTCCTTTGTTTTTTGGGGACAGGGTCGATGGACGTCTTGAAGCAGGCTGGTACATGGCATGTCTCCAGTGACGTGTTAAAAATGAATGTGAATACCAGAGACAGCTAATCAGCACAGTGCTTCAGGGTGGAGGGAGAGACAGAGTCTGGTCCAGCAGCTTTGCTGGGTTTCTATCTCTTGAACAGCTGGTTAACGTATATTTCCAGGATGAAGAGAGCCATCCTTGTGGCAGGGGAGGTGGGGGTCTTCAAGGCAGGCAGTTGTAAAGAGGCCCGGGCCCCTGCTGAGGTGGGGAAGGAGGAGCTGGTGGTCAGGAGCTGGTGGATGGAGTCATGGGGGATGGTGTTGGAACAAATCATTTGTGGAGTGGGGCCTTTCGTTTTGTAGTGGGTGATCTGTCTGAGGCTCTTTCAGACCAAGGCTGAGTTGTTTTCTGGGAACTACTGTTGAAGTCTCTGAGTACAGTCAATTAACATCTCTCACCACCTTGCTAAACCTTTATTTAGACTCTTTAAACTGGACCTTGTCCCCACTCCTAAACACTTCTTCCTTTTCTAACCCAAGCTGTCTGAGTTTAGCTGTAAACCAGGGTTTGTAACTAATCCTGGTGTGTGATGGTACATAGCTGTCTTCACAGAAGCTGATATAAGACATCACAGCCTCAGTGTACTCATCCAGAACGTTGGTGGCAGACCTGAAAACATCCCAGTCAGTACAGTCCAAGCAAGCACGAAGATCCTCCATAGCTTCACTGGTCCATTTCTTAGATGTCCTCACAACAGCTTTAGAGAATTTTAATTTTTGCCTTTATACAGGAATAAGGTGGACCATGACATGGTCAGAGTGTCCCAGTGCAGCGCGGGGGACTGCGTGATAGGCACTGTTGGTTGTAGTGTAACAGTGATCTAAAGTGTTCTCCTCCCTGGCCGGGCATTTAATCAGCTGACAGTATTTAGGTAATTCATGGCTGAGATTCCCTTTGTTAAAGTTGCCATGGACAATAACGAATGAGTTCGGGTTTGTCTGCTCCACGCACAGTATGTGGTCGGCGAGCATGCGGTGTGCCTCCTGCACGTTGGCCTGCGGTGGAATGTAAGCATCAGCCAGAATGAATGGAGCAAACTCACGGGGGGAGTAGAACGGTTTACAGTTGATGGGGAAAAAAAGCTTCCAGAACAGGAGTTCTGTGCAGTGAAGTTCATCTAGTTTGTTGCATAGTGATCGCACTGTGCAACAAATCACACTGCACTGAGAGAAATATTCCTGGCAACGGAGTGCGTAGTCCATATCTGCGGAGATGCCCGAGCTCGCCGGCACTTTTCCGTCTCCTCCGACGTTTCACTGCATGAACGAAGGTGAGCGCACCTTCAACCAAAATGTCCTGTGATTCTGCATATGGGATGAGAAAGTTTGGTAATAACTCCGCAGAAGTAGTTTCCCTGATGTTCATAAGCTCTTCTCTGGGGGAACAGTTCTGGGTGTTGTAGCAAAACACAAGAGTTTACGCAAAAAAAACCCAATACAAAACAATGAGCACCAACACACTGAGGCTGCCATCTGCGGCGCCATCTTGAATCAGTTTGTAGTGAATTTCCACCTAGAAGAGGGGGCAGTCGACATCGCTCATCCATTTTATTGATGCTACATTTAGGGTCTGGTGTCAAGTATAGAGCTGCTGCAGAAAACAACATCTGGTTTTAAAGCCCGAGAGCGAAGTTACTCAAATTTTCAGCCATGTAACCAGTGCTAGAATATCAATGACTGAAGCAAGGCTAAAATGTTCAACTGTGAAAATCATTTAGTTTAAGACAAAACTAGACCAATAATTTCCTCATTCTAGCTAACTGTATTACCTTTAAAAAAGCTAATTTCCAAGAGTTTAAACTAGCTGTTGGAAAGAAAAGAAACAAATTTGGCTTTTTTTCATCATCCATCCATCCATTATCCAAACTGCTTATCCTGCTCTCAAGGTCGCGGGGATGCTGGAGCCTATCCCAGCAGTCATAGGGCAGCAGGTGGGGAGACACCCTGGACAGGCTGCCAGGCCATCACAGGGCCTATGTAGACTCAACCGTAATAAATGATTCTTTTGACAGACCTGTGAAAGTTAACATGAGAAGCTAACTGGGGCAAAGTTGGATGGGTTAGAGTTAGCATCCCCCATGAAGGGAGACAAAAATCTAGGTATTATGACGTCAAGCGTTCTGATGCCATGGTAGCAGTTGATTTTTTTTTTTTGTTGTTACAAAATTGCATTTCAGAAAATTCAGCAAAGTTAGCAGCTAGCAGTAGCAATTGCTTTTTTTCATGACAGTGCGAAATCCTTTGCAACACAATGTCTTCATGTAGTTGCCTAACTCTTGAAACGAGGGTCTTCCAGGGAGTTGAATCAGTTCATCTGGGCACAAGGTTTATTGGGAGAACCGTTGACTGCAGGTATCCCCACCTGCATGAACAACACAGCTGAGACAGCTGTGACTCACAACGTCTGTGATATGAGTGATGAACGTTTCCCCCGCTAAAGCATGTGTCCAGATGAACTGATTTAATTTTCTGGTATTTCCTTACCTGGATTATTGAGGGTCCATCGAGACACGTTGAACGATGGGCTTAGATTTGTGACCACAGTCTTAAAAGGGGCATTTCAGAGTGCCTGTGGTGAGACGTGACATTACACGGAAATTTGTGACCATCCAATGGATGTTATTAGCAACGAATAACTGGTGCTCTCTCTCTCGCTCTCTCTCTGTCTCTGTCTCTCTCAGTTCAGTTCAATTCAATTCAAATTTGCTTTATTAGCATGACAAGCATTCTCATATTGCCAAAACATGAATAACTTATGATACAAAATACTTAATGTCATAACAAACAATACAAACAAGATAAGACAGTCAAAAACAAACAAACACACAAACAGACTAGCTAACAGACATATTAATGAACTGATTTTAGTCACTCATTGTCCCTCACTTTGTGGCAGGCTGTTACATACTCTATCTCTCTCTGTCTCTCTCTCTGTCTCTCTCTCTTGCTCTCTCTATCTGTCTCTCTCGCTCTCTTTCTGTCTCTCTCTGTCTCTCTCTCTTGCTCTCTCTATCTGTCTCTCTCGCTCTCTCTCTGTCTCTCTCTCTTGCTCTCCCTATCTGTCTCTCTCGCTCTCTCTCTGTCTCTCTTGCTCTCTCTTTCTGTCTCTCTCTGTCTCTCTGTCTCTCTCTCTTGCTCTCTCTTTCTGTCTCTCTCTCTGTCTCTCTGTCTCTCTCTCTTGCTCTCTCTTCCTGTCTCTCTCTGTCTCTCTCTCTGTCTCTCTGTCTCTCTCTCTTGTTCTCTCTATCTGT
Organism: Lampris incognitus; assembly: GCF_029633865.1. Taxonomy (NCBI): domain Eukaryota; kingdom Metazoa; phylum Chordata; class Actinopteri; order Lampriformes; family Lampridae; genus Lampris; species Lampris incognitus. The sequence continues at coordinate 9,284,694 of NC_079218.1, forward strand.
CTCTCTCTCATGCTCTCTCTCTCATATGTATATAAATAAAAAGTGTGTGTGTGTGTGTGTGTGTGTGTGTGTGTGTTTAGGGTGCTTGGGCTAATGTTTCAGATTTTATGTGGGTTTTTTTTTTCTTTTTTCTTTTTTTCCTGTGCAAACAACTCAGGTCCAAAGCTTTATCGGTTGGTTCAGCAGGACACTCAGTTCTTACAATTTATGACGAGCTAAAAGCTCAGCATCAAATCATCCTCAATCATTCTTAAAACCATCTTAAGCTTTGCTCGGAAAAAGTAGTTCACTGCTGACTGCATCACAATTTCAAACCAGATTTGGAATCAAGATGTTTTGGGTCCGTGGAAGTATGCCACTGAGATTTGCTGTGACTGCCTCCGTCTTTCCTTGAGTTTGATACGACAACGTCTCTTATCCAGACGGTATTCATGTGTCACTCACGCTACGTACAGCACCAGTGACAGATTGCAAGTGATTACACTCCTGAACACGGCGTGTTCTTTCTCCCTGACCCAAAACACACAACCGCTTCCATGTTACGCTTACTGCCGGGAGCCGATAGATGTACGGGAACTGCCTTTTTGTGTGAATTAAAGAAGAAGAAAAAAAGGCGTCGAAATGATGACTGATGGTTCCTCTGCTGTGGAAACCCTGCCGGTTCCTGCTGAACTGTGCTGTAAATTCAGCTGACTGGCCAGATAGTGTTGGCGGTTGTAACAGGACCATCTGGCCATATGGTGCTGGGGCTAGCCCTTCTGGGCTGCTTAGTGGGAAAGATGTTGGGATTTACCTGGAACTTGATAGCACTGTTTTACAAATGTTAGAACTTTGAACACATTACACGCCGCAGTACAAGTCTGTGGTATTGTTTGGCACGGGTTTACCAATGACTTGCAATGATTAAATAATGAATAGATAGATAGATGGATAGATGGATAGATGTAGACCTCAGAATGATCATGAAGATGTTCAGCAGAGTGCTCCAGGGGTCTGCATCCATTAAAACTTCATCATCAGCTGTATGAAAGCCCCAACTAGTTAAAAGTGTTGTTGGGTGGAAGACGAATAAATACTTGATGAGCGTTAAAACGGGTGATATTTGGGGCATTAATGGAATTTCCTGATTCTGTCAGGAAGGATCATGGGTACTCGGGATGGTCCACGGTTTTCAGGCTTCGCTATGAAGCCTGCTAGAGAGCAGGGCAGGCTCCCAGAGACGAGCACACGGTCCAGTTGCCCCGTGTGTGAGGACATACTTTGGGTAAGTGAGTAACTCAGATATTTGTCAGGATGCCAGGCATAGGTGGCGAGTTTGTAATGCGGTGGCCAACGTCTGAGAGCCAATAACAAGCACCCTGTCTGTGGTTCTCCTCTCTGTGTCATGGGCGGCTATGGAGTGAGAGAGAGGGAAAGAGAAGAAAGGGATTTGGGGGGGTTTTATTATGACTCAGTGGGTTTTGCCGGGAAGTCGCATTGTATCTGGTCACTCAAAATGGCCAGCCAGCATACAGATCAGGGTATTTTATGATTTTAGCAAAAGAGCTAACAGGAAAAAAAACAAAATATGACTTGAGGAGTTCTCTTATAGTATATTTTCAGATATTGCACCCTATATTATCCAGGGATCAGTGGTGGAGAGGAGAGGAGAAGGGAAAAGAAGCGAAAATCGCAGCTCATCATGCGAATGCTCCATATCCCCGTCTGAGCTAAGGGATTTCCTGGCTCTTATGCTGTAAAGGTTATAATGAAACGAAGTTGTCGGCTATTCAGCATTAACATACTGGTATATGTCACCAAAGTGGCCATCTTATCTCCTCTGTCATTTCCTCTCACTAGACCATCCTCCCTCCAGCGACAGATTAACGTATTTACACAATAGCTATTATCAGGGCCTTCAAGATAACGTTAGAAGGACCGACCAAGAACACTGTTTCTCGCTAAGACGTAATAATCGGAGACTATTATTTTAAGGGATTTTCCGAGATTTGAAGGAAATCGTGTTGGGTGGTAGGTTGGGTTGAGAAATCCAAAGCTAGGAATTGTGTTAATGGTGAATAGAGAAACCATCAGAAAATTAGGCCCGTTTGTGTGAGAGATCACACCATCTTGAAGGTTTTATTCCCTCTATAAGTCGACGTCTCTGGTAGTGATGAAAATGTCGTGACGATAAGTTTTAGATTTCAGCCCACAAACTCTGTGTACCTTTACCAGGAGCATTATCATTGGGGGGGGGGGGGATACAAAGCTTTTGGGATTTTTTTTCCCCTCCCCATTTCCACTAATTTCATATAATTCCCAATGGTTAATCATCAAGTTGTATCTCCACGCTCCTACCAATTGTGCATCTTCATGTTCCTGCCACAGAGGTTTGAGTCTGGTGTAAACCACTCAAACGATTTATTTAAATGTTCCTCTTGCTGCAGGTGGGGGAATAGCAATGATATAGTTGATCGTCCCGTTCTTAAAGCTCTGTAGCGGGGGCATGAGAACAGAATTTAAGACGTACCCTCACGCACTGGGCGCATAAAAAATGTAAGCTGAAAGGTCGCGCGTATACTGATGGGAAGATAGGCCTAATTGCGGGCAATTTGGGTTGACACAATAACTGCTGTTGTTCATCTCCACTATGAAAACACATCGAGATGTAAGATCAACTGACAGGCCTGAGTGCACAGCATAAATCCGAATGACCTTGGCGGAATGCTGTTGCCACGGCGTACCAGAAGAAGATGTTTTGATAGGTTTTATTAAGTTAAAATTCATATCTGATATCTGCTGGACTACGCACGGGCCATGTGGCGTTTGACTCTTTTCTACGCCCTGCAGCTTGCACAGTTCATACCTTGGACCCAGCCATGTTTCATAGTTATTTTCTCGAACTTGAGAATACAGGGAACGCAGATGTGTGGCTTCTAAAATATTCAACGCACACAAAAGCAAAGAGCCAACAAATAATTTATTGAGAAAATAAAGGAGAACGGTAGAAAACACAAGAACAAAAGCCATTTAGACAGCAGGGGTAAATTTTATGGCGCTCTCAGGAGGCTTCAGAGTTTGTGTGTGTGCCTTTTGTGGGTGGAGAACAAGTGGGAAAACATACAGAGGCTCCTCCACCCTCCACCCCTCTCCACCCAAAAGTTGAACCCAGAGCTCGGAGCCATTCACTCTGGCTTGATCTGGTTTGAGCTAGAACAATGATGTTATGGTTTCGTGAGCTTTCCACCACACTTTCAGATGGAATCTATATCTCTGGGCTGACGAGTGTCTCTAAACGGCCTCCGTCCAGCCGATGCCCACTGTAATGAATCCCCCCCACCCCCCGTTCCCCGCCCTCTCCTCTGAGGGTCATTCATGCGGAACTGACCAACCATGCAGCTTTATCTCACATCATCAACCCCCCAAGATCATTCTGTGGGCGGCATTCTGGGGCTCCGGGGCAAATGTTAGTTAGCAAGTGTGGTATTTATGTAGGAGACCCAGTTCTGCCGAGAATGACAGCCGTAAAAGTGGGATAAAAAGCGCCGGCGTCCCACCGAAAGGTCCCGGATATGAGCGAAAACATGATATACGTGTGGACTTAAACAACTTAGTCCCGCTCCATTATATTGTTTTCCCTTCAGCGTCGAGTGCAATGCATTTAAGCAGATCAGGCCTGGCAGTTGGCCAATCATTGGTAGTCATCACTTATCGGGGTGGGCTAGCTATATGCAGCTTAAGAGATTCCTTTGCAGGCTGGCTCTTCCATACTTGGGGTAACAGGCAGACTAGTGACTCTCGCCATTAATTGACGGAATATTCTACTCACTGTGACTAATGTTCAGCTGTAATCAGTGCCCATTAACAGGGTTATTTTTTCCTACGCACAGCTGAGTCATCCTCCAGTTATACGGCTCGTACAGAAGCAAAATCTGTATCATTTAGGCAGCTGGAAAGAGCAATGAGCTCGCCACTGTTTGCTGGGTAAAATAAAATCTCTGGGTTTTTTTTTTTTTATTTCCCTACTGGATCGAGGTCCAGATGGGGGGCAGGTTTCCGCTTTCGCACTGGCACGTAAACACCAGGAAAGTGCATAATCTGCTTACTGCGACGTTGCTCCCGAGAAAGATTGCAACGCTTTGCAACGGTGGGCGTTTAATGCGTTTTCATGTATTCCACGCGTGACTCTTGATTATCCGCCCGTTTGAAGAAAACCCGCTTTTACTGTATCAAAACCGGAGGACACTCGGGGAAAGAGGAGCACATGTAAGGTCAGCCGCGCTGGGCAGAATGCCACGGAGCGCTTGTCTCCTATCCTTTTCAGCTGTGCTCCGTCTCTTACCGCTGAGGCGCTTTGGAGCTCGGCCACCGTTTCCCGGCCCAACAGGTTGCGTTGTCACAGCGTACAGTACACCTTTACTTCCTGCGTGACTGGATGAATGGGGCGGCGCAGCTCACGTTACAGTCGGGAAACAGAATGCGCGGTGCGGAGCGGTTGGTCAGGTCGGCTGTCTGGTGCATTTGTCTGGCATTTCCCACGGAAACACATGAAGGATTCCTCCTCGAGCAGGTGATGGAAGTCGGGGTCCAGCGGGGAGGTCAGTGGTAGCACGAGCCTCAGATGGTTTCCCCATCCCTCCCCAGCTGTTGTCCAAGCCGCATTCCCTACCCAACGACTCAGGCGGCCTATGCAAACTATTTGAGTACAGGGTATGCCTTGGTGCACATTTGTTGTCTGAAGGGGCTGCTCACGGGGCGACGCTTGTCCGAAAACTGCAAGCTTTGATGTCTCAATTTCTTTCTTTTTCTTCTTTCTTTCTTTCTTTCTTTCTTTTTTTTTTACATATATACGCCCAGTAGTTCGGTTGTGTTGCAATTCAGCTCTATTGAAATGTTTAAGCAACATTCATGATTTATTTCCTGTTATGAATCTTGCAAAATGGAATTTGCAAGCCTCAGAAATTTGGTATGTGGGTTGTACAAGCAAGGACCTCCACCCTTTAAATCACTGAATTATTTTGTCAGAGCGGAGTAAACAACTATTAAAGTGCAAAGCCCCGCATTTGTGTCGTTTGATTTCTCTGCATTTCGTGTAGCAACGTTTGTATGGTTGGGATATCTTTATTAAAGTAAAATGATCAGTTCATTGATCAGGCCGTGTGAAATTAACAGATCTACACAATTGCGTACACAGTGTGTACTCCTTTTTAGTACAAATACAAAAAGAAAAATTGTGGCTTTTAAAAGACAGTTTCACTGTTGGGCTATTTCTTTGTTCGTTTTTAGACGTGGGTTCGAAGCGTGGGCTTCTCTGACAAAGCCGACGCTTGTGCCCTCACCCGCGCCTGTGTAAGCTCATTTCACCTGTGACCGGTTGTCCCCATACAGTCACACACTTTCGGTGACCTCACATTCCACTCTGTGCTTGTACCCCACATTAGTGCTTACTAAGGAACAATGAAATGGCCAGAATTGCCTCCCACAGCATTACGCAGAATGTAGGCCAGTTGCTATAGTTTGTGGGGCCGGGGTCCGGTTTAAAGGAAACCCCTCCCCTGGTGTGAGTCTTGAGCGGCGGTAGCGTGTCTGACCCTCGACGCCGTGTCCACAGCGCTGGTTGAGGGCAGTTTCCGCGGGCTCTTCACAGTCACCGTTCACTCCTTTCTGCTTGACGTGTTCATTAAACACGTTCTAGATCTCTCCCGAGTTCTCCTTTTACACTGCTTCACATAGTTCCTGGATTGAGGTGTGGGTAAAGACGTTTGTTTTCTGGAGTCGGTTGGGGTTGTAATGGTGACTGACAGCGATGATGTACGCGCGTTTCCCAGCAGTCATATGAGATTGCTCATAAACTACAAGCACACGGGCTGGTGGATGGGGACGGCTGCTCGAGGATGTAGGGCCCCGGGTTTCGTGCCTGCGTGTGAAACGTTGTAAACGGAGTTGCGTGTGGTTTGGTTCGGAAGAAATGAAGTGGTTGTTAAAGTCATAAGTATAGGCCGGGCGTTTTGTAACGTCGTGTTTTCCAGGCTCTGCCAGGTTTTCCTTTCACCAGGAGACATGTAAAGGCGATTTTGTTTGAGTACAAATGCCTCAGTCTTTATTTAGACGTGTATCTTATCAGCGCTTTCACCAGTCAGAAAGTGTAAAGGGGGGAAAACTGGCACAGGCCCGTTGGCGTTATGTGGTCAACACAATAAAGTGTTCAGAAAAGGGAAGGAATGTGTGTAATGCATTCGACCGACTCAACCCGCTTTGAAGTGTTTTGTTTCCCCTCACAAGACGGCTTTTGTTTAAGGGTGATAACGAAGGCCAATTAATGAGATGGGCTACGGTCCGGCCAGTAGGGGAAGTAAAGACTTGGATTTGTCCCAGGTCTGCCGTTTCAGGGGCCGATAGCGTCTCCGTGGCTGGGCTGAATGGTGCCGGGAGGGTCCATTATGAAGAGTTTATGAGCTTCCTGCTGCTGTCTCATACATTCTGCTCCCGAGTGCCACAACTGTGCAGCTACCGGGCTGACAACATGACCGTCTCTGGCTGCACGCTCGCTGGCCACGTTCAAGGCCCTGTCCTGTTTGCCTGTTGGCTGTCAGGCTCGGTCGGGTAGAGTTACTCAGTCACAGTGAGCTGTTCTGCAAACTTAAACTGCGCTTGTTAAAATTTGTTAAAAAAAAAAGAAAAAAAGAAAAAAGTGTAGGGTTGATTAAAAAGTTTGCCCCTAAAGGCAGCGCCATGAATGTTGCCCTTTAAAGCTCAGCGATTTTCCAACCTAGAGCGGGCATCCTTGGCGCACACAGGAAGTGAGACAGATTAAGGCCTTTGGGTGTACTAAATCAACATGTCTCTGCTCCACACTGTTGTGTTATTGTTCAGCTGCCAGACAAGCCTTAGCTCGTCACAGTCAGCTATACTCACTGGCCACACACCTAACAATGACTGCTTATCTCTCCTGGCTATGCTAATGTGGCCGATCCTCCCCCCGTCTCTCCGTCAGTGTGCCGGCAGAAAGAGGCATCATTAGACAAATGAGCCACTGGTTGATTCAAACGGTTAGCATTGTTGTTCATATTCCACGGCCAGATTAGCCTAGATGGAGAGATGGAGTTGTGATGTCCTTGTATTATGAATTATTGCCTGCTTGTTGCATGTGGATGGAAAGCTTGAGAAAAGAGGTAGTATCTCTGTATGAGCGTGGGTTTACTGGGTGGGGTAATTCTAATGTGCGGGGAAGAAGTGACAGGCTGGGGGATGCCAATATCCAGGGATTTACCGCCACGTATTATTATCTGACCGGGGGATATAGGTTAGGACAAACCAGAAATAGTCATTTACAAACCCCCCAGCTCTGCTTATCAATGTGAAATGCCCTCACGATCAGCGGACTTTCATTCACTGCATTATATTTATTTTTCCACAGGCCAATGCCATAGCCAGACTACCCATAGACACTTGTATACATTACACTCAGAAAAGCCAAGGGTGGAAATTGCATTCCTAATTAGGATTAAGGAAGGGGTCAGTCTGCCTGGACTAGAATGTGAGGCATTTGCAGTGAGTGCGGTTGATGCCATCTGTGCAGAGCGTGGTGAGGAGCTAATTCTGGCACTGAGTGTGGCACGATTTAACACAGATTTTCATGGTAGCAGCTTCACTTCAAGCATGGGATTTGACTTTGACTGCTGCCAAAAATTTGTTGCAATGAGCTGATTTAGATCTGCTTTAAAGCTGACGCCATAGAGCTCCCCAATTCACTTGGATCTCCAACACGTGTGGTATGTCAAATTGTTCGCATGTCAGAGATGCTGCGCCGGGGGGGGGGGCCTTTTTGCCCTCCTGGCGATATGCCTCGATCTGTTTTGACAAGGACTACTCAGCGTCTCTCTCAGGGGGGCGACCTGGGCAGTGGGCAAGAAAAATCTGCCGGCAATTATTTCATCAGTTAAAATGGCCAAGGCTTCGCCTGGTCGCCAGTGGAGGGAAACAAGAGATACGGCTTTGCTTCTTACCTGAGACGTTTGCCAATTAGCCGCCTGCGGGGGCCAGGCCAGTGCTGACAGCCACTATAAATAGTGCTTTTGAATGCTAACCTGTTCTCACCCTTAGTGGGGAGAAATTCAAAGATGTAGGCCGCCGTTCTGCAGTTTTCCACCATGCCATCTCTTACCTGCACTGATGTGAGGTGAAATTGAAGGCCGCACCACGGTGTCCGTCACCTTCTTAGGACATACCAGCTTTGCTTGCAGGTGTAGGTTGCAGCCTTGAACTGGTTTCCAATTGTAGCTCCGTTAAAGTTTTGGGCCACCGGGTGTTGTTGTGTAAAGATGAGAGAACGAGGCTTCAAACTCACCTTATTCACCTGTTGTAGCTTTACTCCATGACAGCTTGTCTAGCTTCTGTTGTCTTGGGTTTTTCTGTTGCCGTTGACATTGACAAGTTTAATACCAAAAATGTTACCGTTTCTTACATCTAAATATGATACCCGGACAAGAAAAGTACTGTCTTCATTGACGGCGTTGTGTCTTGGTATCACATTGACGAAGCTTTGAAGGAAAATGGGCGATCACGGTGAAGAATCAAGCGGTTAACGTCTTTAATTTCAGCTTCCACAAGCAGGACTCGCTCGGTATGAGGGTGACGCAGTAATTACAAATTTCAATAGCTCTCTAAAAGATCACGGAGGGGAAAACAGAAACGTGTGGCCCGGTGATGTTTTGTCCGAATATACAGACTAAAATATACAGACCAACCCTTCTGACCTTTCCCAAGTTAGTTTTGGTTGGATTTACGTCCGCTTTCCTACTCGGTATGTGGAATGTTTTTTGGGGTTGTTTTTTTTTTTAAGACACAATAGCCATCGACCATTGTACCGTTCAATTAAGCATTCATGCACTCCTACAGCCTGAAACAGTGTCACCAGACAAAGCCCCCCATTGGCATGTGCGAGGGTTAGGACCATGTGAACCGGCAGTGTGACGCAAAACAACAGTACCACTCATCATCTCAGCGGTTCACATGACTTCACCAGTGGCCACGGTAATTTTGTCTCTCGAGACCCCCCAGAGAATATCGTAACGTTCTAATGGCTTGATTACCAAGGCGAGGGGGAAAAAAAAACCTCGTTTGCAGAGAGAGCGTGACTAATCGTAAGTGTAACGCTGAGCGAAGTGCAGGAGGGAAGACTTGTGCGCGTTCACAAATTGTTCGCCTGTGCCGCTTTGCACCAAAAGAAGCGCCTTGAGAAATGAAAAGGGGGGGGGGGATTGCTGAAAAGCGCTTCCCGTATTGCGCGCCGTACAGCTGCTGATTCTGCCCGCCGGCGATACGGAAATAAACGGATGAGAAGAATTGAGATTGTGTAGCAACGCGACAATCGGAAAAGGGGGTTGGAATCCAGTGAAGGGGGTGCCCGTCACAACGAGGCAGTTTAACGCCTAAACGCCCGGGAGAAGACTCGAGTCTGTGTGTCGAAAGACGCCCGGTAACCTCGCTTAGCGTAAGGTATTACCCGGCTCCTCCCGAGCGACCGTTTTATTGCCGTTCAGAATCAACTGCCCTGCTGGGTTTGCACCGCGTCTATGAAACGGACGTCAACTTTCACCTTCTTTGACCTCGCGGTTCCGCCGGGTGGCGGGAGAACGGTACACGCCGTCCTCTCAGTTGGACACGTAGGGATGCTTCAGACACCTGATCTCTTCGGGGGGGGGGGGGGTTGTGTTTTTTTCCAGGACAGAGAAAGGTTAGCTTGCTGATGGCTAACTGGAGGTCACGTTGGTGGCACTGACAGTCTGTGAGCATGAACTCGGCTTCTGATCTTGTCGCTGCTTTGGCAGCAGGAGAGCGTCCAGGTGAACCGCTCGGTCGCTTCAGGGTTTTGTTGCTGGTGCTAGACGTCCCAGAGAGGTTTGTGCGGTTTTGTGTTTTGTTTTCTGGACTCTTTGCTACTCTTAGTTACTCTTAAACGAATACGTGAGGCCATCCGGGTGGCGAGGCGGTCTACTCCGTTGCCTACCGACACGCCGATCGATGGTTCGAATCCCAGTGTTGCCTCCAGCTTGGTCGAGCGTCTCTGCGGGTGGGAAGCCGGATGCGGGTGCGTGTCCTGGTTGCCGCACTAGGCCGGGGCACCTGTTCGGGGGGGCTGGGGGGGGGTATAGCGTGATCATCCCACGCACTACGTCCCCCTGGCGAAACTCCTCGCTGTCAGATGAGAAGAAGCGGCTGGTGACTCCACGTGTATCGGAGGAGAGGAGGCATGCGGTAGTGTGCAGCCCTCCCCGGACCGGCAGATGGGGTGGGGCAGCGGTCGGGACGGCTCGGAAGAGTGGGGTAATTGGCTGGATAGAATTGGGGAGGGAAAAAATTAAAAAAGAAAGACGGAAAAATGAATAGGTGACGAAATGAGTTGACGTACACTTGCCGTTAATTCTCTTTTCGGATTTCTGTTCGGGAAGATTTGCATAGATGAGAAACAGGGAATATTGGCAGGATCTGATGTATTTCCACGGCTGTAAATGTCCGACTGTAAGATTTAGAGAGGTCAGATTTAGGCTGCTGCTGTTAGGGTTTAAATAGGTGGAGTTGTGTAACGGTGGGCTCGCGCAGTGTTTTCGGGGCCCTGCGGCAGAACATGGAAGTGTGCGCAGGTTCCTTTGGTTTTTCGAAACCCACACACGGGAGTTTTCAAAAGGAGGGCCTGGATCTGAGTTGACGGTCCGTTGCAGCGCCAGGCAACGTGTCAAGAGAACAAAAGGCACAGTGTGCCTGTAAGGTGGAAGAGTGGAAATTCTGCTTCCCCGCTCTTCCTCCTCCACGGACCGGTGCTGTGAGTTAGTCGTACCTCGCTTGAGGACAGAGCGAGAGCGGGCCAGATGTGGACGCTAACGCTGACGCAAAGCGACAGGTTCCCAGGCGTTCCATGACACCGTCGGCTCCTCCGCTACCCCGTTCAGTCCCTCGCTGGCTCCGGCCCGGCGCGGCCTCTTGACCCTGCCGAGCCCAGAGGGCTCGCCCCCAGTAAGGCACGCGGCCTGCCCCGGTGTGGCCGGATCGAGGCCTGCGGCGGACTCGTATGGAAATGCTGAATAAATGAATAAGCAAGGAGAGCCTCCGGGGGAACGCTGAACCACATTTAAGCACACCTGTAAAAATAGAATGCAAATAAAGCAAGTCTCGATAACGAGCCAGCGTTTTCCACCGAGGCAGAATTAAATTTAGTGTGTGCGAGAGTCGATGTGGCACGCATAAAAAAGCTTAACCTTTCCAGCACACAGCAAAATCAGTTTAGAATAGATATCCGAGGAGGAGGAGGAGGACTCGATACAGAGCTGGCAGAGGATCTGAACGACCCCGGCCCTAACGAGTTTCAGTCGACAACGTATTCCAGCGTTGCGTTTTGGGGTCGGATCGTAAAGATCGGGATTACGTGTTCAAATCGGCGTGCCTTCGCTTGGCATAAAAAGGTGTTTTCCACGAGTTCTTGATCCAGATTTTAAAGTTAGATTATGTTGGGTTCCTCGGCCCGCGGTCGTTCCCCTGAACCACGGCGGGCCGGTTTGGTCGAGGCCGAGCGACCAAGCAGGGATGTCTGTCTGTCGTCAGGTTTGCTCACGGGTAATGGGTGTCTAATATCTACAGCATTTTTAGATGACGTTTATCAGGTGATGGCACGAAGGGGACCAAGATCCAAGTGGTCTCGCCCTTCGGGCGCCCAACCCAATCCTCGCCGCACGTTGCAACCGAGGATTTCATAACACGTCCACCCGAGTGAACGTTCGAATGGGAAACGGTCGTTTTTGATTTACCGAGTACATGACAAGCCACGTTCCCGCTGCTTCTGTACCCAAACCGTCGCTCTGTGTTGCTGTGAGCCGTAAACCGAGGTACCCACTGAGCGGACCTTTTTTTTGTAACCCCTCCGCCCAGGGTAAATATACAGTTGCTATGCTGCACAATATGTGATACATCAACTGATGTAGGTTTAATATAGCCGCGTGTTTTACATACGCTTGAAGTTTGCCATTTCTGAGATCAAACGTGCTGACATTTGCTTAGCAGCTGAGGGGGCGTCCGGGCTATTTACTTTGCGGAGCTCGCCTCATCTCTGCTCCTACCGCTCTATATTTAGTCGTTTCGGAGACTTTAAAGGTGCTCGCACGACCCAAAACCGGGACTTTTCGACTTGGTCTGTGAGATCTGCGCCCCGGCCGCCAGACCACCGCCCCCCCCCCCCCCGCCCCGGCCGGTGGCTCTTTTAGTCATCGAGCAGATGCGGCGAATGCCGACGTGTGTACTCCTGTGGTCGCCCGTATCAAGGCATGAGAGAAAAACAGATATTGCGTTACACTTCGCCGCAAATATGACAGGCGTGTGTTGACCGTACTCCTCGGCCGGCTCGTTATGTCTAATTGCCTCGTTAGTACATCGTTCCTCTGCTCTAAGCTCTGTTTGTAAAGAGGGTACTAGTTCAGTGTTTTTAAAAAGCTCTTGTGTTGGGATGAGAATTTATTACCTAACATTTCTCACGAAATGAGGTCTGAAGTATTTGAGTATTATTTGAAAAGCAGTTTTGGTGGGATGTCATACATTACATTACATTACATTACACTAACAAGCAGTTCAGTGTGATGAACCTCAGTTGGATTCCTAAATATGATAATTTTGCTTATGTAATCACATGATGTGATGTCCTATACCTACATACACACATATATATACATATATATACATATATATGTATATAGATATATACATATATATATACATGTGTGTATATGTATGTATATTTGTGTGTATATACATATATAGGTATATGTGTGTATATAAATACATACATATAGATTGTGTGTGTGTTTGTGTGTGTAGGTATATATAGGTATATATGTGTGTATATATACACATATATAGGTATCTGTCCCGTGTTTATATGTGTGTGTGTGTGTGTGTGTGTGTGTGTGTGTGTAGGTATATATAGGTATATATGTGTGTGTATATACACATATATATAGGTATCTGTCCTATGTTTATATGTGTGTGTGTGTGTGTGTGTGGGTATATATAGGTATATATGTGTGTATACATACACATATATATATACTAGGTATCTGTCCTATGTTTATATATATGTGTGTATGTATATATACATATATATAGGTATCTGTCCTATGTTTATATATATATGTGTGTGTGTGTGGGGGGGTATATATAGGTATATATGTGTGTATATATACACATATATAGGTATCTGTCCCGTGTTTATATATATATATATGTGTGTGTGTGTGTGTGTGTGTGTGTGTGTGGGTATATATAGGTATATATGTGTGTATACATGCACATATATATACTAGGTATCTGTCCTATGTTTATATGTGTGTGTGTGTGTATGTATATATACATATATATAGGTATCTGTCCTATGTTTATATATATACACACCGATATTTTGTGAAATCCCCTACAGTTATCATGACAGCACTATTTTCCACGTTGCCCACCCAGTACTACTTGTAAATTATATCCTATTATCGGATAATTTCGGTCCAACCCAAAATAAAAAGTCCATGTTTGGTAGGATTGTGAGCCTGTTTGTTGAGCAGGGGGAGCCGAGTTTTCCCAGTCCAACGCTTGGCGATTTCCCCAGTGGATCAAGCAAGGAGATTACTCAGTGAAAACCCATAAAGCGGTCAGACGTCATCCGTCGTCCCGCGGTCCGAACCCGAGACCATCGTGTGAGGAGATTTCACAGAGCCCGGGCAACACCGTCAAATCTGTTGCCCTGCCACGTCAGACTGGACCAGAATGGTAGTGGTGGCGGATGAGAGTTGACCGACACATCGAGGGAAAGTAAAAAGGGAGTCTGACACTGTCAGCTGACCACAGCTGTGACAATACAACCTTGGGTCATTCTCCCTGCCAGTTCAGGCCTAAAAAAAACCCCCACTCCCTCCTTTCAATTGTGTTTGTGTGGTTGTTGTTTTTTTTGGGGTTTTTTTTTTTTTCCTGTTCCTGGAAGACTCCTAAGAGGTCAGACACTTTCTCCCACTGCTAAAACAGAAAACAGGTGGGATCCGCTTTGGACGTCCTGGTCAGCGGGTGGGGGGGGGGCAGGAGAAAAATGGCGAGGGGCTGTAGGAGAATCTAGTTACTATGGAAATATCACCGGTATCGCTATGGGAACCGCAGCAGCGGAGAATCCTTTGTCTAGGATCTGGCTGTAATCGTCTCTCAGAAAGAAGCTTATGGTAATATGGAATGCTCTTATGAATTAATTTGTCAGGCTTTGTGTCCCGACTGACATCATAGACTTTTATCAAATAGAAATTAGCATCTGCTGGGGGCAAAGCGTGCAAGACGTGAGGATTTTACAGCAACAGCAAAAAATAAAACACACGGTTCGGTTTCTTTTCTATTTTTGCGTCCTTTTGATTCATGCCAAGTTGTTGCACCGTACTGTTCAGTCACGAGTTTGCTTCTGTTGTACTTTTGCTGTCGGTCAACTCCCTCCCCACAGTTTCTGGTGTGCAGGATGACGGGAAGGAGACGAGGCCACTTCTCCTTCGACCACACAGCCGTGGGGTCGTTTTCTTCCTCCACCAAATTTGGGAGTGCACAGTTCACAAATATAAACCCGGGCTGCTCCACACGTGAGCTCACGACCACCAAGCATCTCAACCCCACGTCTGCCCACAATCCCCTTCTGCTAACCCCTGAACCCACCGTCTTAAAGGGACAGTCTCTGGTTGACATGGTGAATGGCTAACCTGCCTAAAATAGGTCACTACACTGTCTTGATTCTTGATTCTTTTTTTCTATTTCTTTTTTGGACCCCCCCCCCCCCCCACCATTAATCCCCAGTTTTACTTTGGTCAATTACCCCACTCTTCCGAGCCGTCCCGCTCGCTGCCCCCCCCCCCCCCCCCACCGATCCAGGGGAGGGCTGCAGACTGCCACATGCCTCCTCCGATACACGTGGTGTTGCCAGCCGCTTCTTTTCACCTGACAGTGAGGAGTTTCGCCAGGGGGACGTAGCGCGTGGGAGGATCACGCTATCCCCCCCCCCCCAGTTCCCCCTCCCCCCTGAATAGGTGCCCCGACCAACCAGAGGAGGCGCTAGTGCAGCGACCAGGACACACACCCACATCTGGCTTCCCACCCGCAGACATGGCCAATGGTGTCTGTAGGGACGCCCGACCAAGCTGGAGGTAACACGGGGATTCGAACCGGCGATCCCTGTGTTGGTAGGCAACGGAATAGACCACTACGCTTACCCAGACCACTGTCCTGATTCTTAAGGATCTTGATTGAACGACATTGTTTTGCATTGAAGAACTGTGTAATTTCCAGTTTCCTGGGTATGTTATGTAAAACAGTTTGGTAAATGGGAAATGTTATTTTTTCAGCTGGCACTGAGACTTCGGGCTTTTTTTTTAACCTTGGTGATGGTAAAAAGTCATTCTGACATTCTCATTTTCAAAAATCCTCCATTATTTGCTAACACAAGGAAATTGAGAAACACCGCTCCTTAGTTTTGAGCGTGGGCGAGCCAGTAGATAAACTTTATCAGCTTACGGTTTTGGTGTTTTTGTCTGTAAAAGTCAAACACTTTTAAAGATTGCACGCTGTCTCTAGCTCGGCTCCGTCTTGCCCAGGGCTTGTGCTGAACTTTGTGCATTGTGACCAGAAACAGTCTTAATGGTCAAGTGTGCGGTGCCAAAAACTGTAACCTAGTTTAGCTTAGAAGATAAACATTTACACGCCTTAAAGATGTTGTGTGTGCTTTCAGAGGAAACATTTCAACAGAAACTCCTTTAAGCCATTACAGTGATACGCAAGCGAAATCCCCACAGGAGTCTTGGCAGCCGCTTAACACGGCATGAATTGTAAAGGGCAACAGGCCTTTCAGAGTGGCTCGGCCTGTATCTAGCGTTCCTCAAGGACTGGCCTCATGTGACCACACTCAGGGGCCGTGGGAGGGTAGTTCCGTAATGATGGAGGTCCCGATGGTTAGTTAATCAATAATTGCTTCGGAGTACTCGACTATGTTTCTGTTTCATATCTTGAAACAATTATAAATGAACTTTGTCGTATGATCAAACTCTGATTTCAGATCAAAGAAGGCGGAATCAGCTCATCTGGATACAATGTTTATCGACAGATACGTATCTGTCGATAAACATTGTGTCCAGCTGAACTGATTCAACCAGATGAGTTTCATCTCAAGTGATGCAACGTATCTGTCGATAAACATTGTGTCCAGCTGAACTGATTCAACCAGATGAGTTTCATCTCAAGTGATGCAACGTATCTGTCGATAAACATTGCGTCCAGATGAACTGGTTCAGCCTTTGATTTTCTTCCCCGGATTACTGAACATGTATCGAGACATTCTGAATTCAGATTTTTTTTTTAAAAACTCAAATCACTTTGCTTCTCTCACTTCCTATTTCGTCGCCTTTACTGTTATCAGGGAATGGTTTTCAGAATCAGCCAAATGATACTTTAAAGTCTGTTCACCCTTCATGAGGCCTCAATTACTTGTACCCTTTTTAGTGCCTTCATGCCCCATGTTAGAGTCTAGGGAAAGACACAAGCCTGCATCTAGGAAGTTATTTGTCAGAATTAGGTTTGTGGTTGTAAAAGTAGGCCGACCAGATTGAGTTCAGAGTAGTTTCGGTTGGAAAAAAGTGACGCAATTGATTTTGTGGGAAGTCATTTGAGCACTGAATTAAAATAATGCTCGGTGCAGGATTCCCCACACGTCCTCAAAAACCAGGAAATTCATCGTCATTTTCTAGTCATGGAAAACAGCTTGAAAAGTAAGGTCAAGGAAATTGTAAAGTCAGGTCGTAAAATAGTATTATTTTCCGCTGAGATTTCATATTTAGTGTCATTTCTTTGCTGATATTGTGTGTTTTTAGCCATATTTGTAGCTGCTGAGTTGTCACATCAGTGCGTATAGTTTGGCAGTACATTCAGTGAGCAGCTAAAAGCTACACAGTCCATTCAGAGACTGTTGAGAATTCCACCGATAGTTAATACTGAATAATATGACCTTCCACGAGGAACGGCTGTCGTGTTTATGCATCCAAGCAAAAGCAGTCGACAATGTCCTTAGAAAAGGAAGTGTGGGAACCCTGTCAATGCCATCATGAGCCAGGAATGAACAGCTTGGCAATGCAAATTTGCACAGTTTTCTTTTTGATTTTGATAACTTTTGGTATGAGGACAGTAAGGCTTTTTGTTTCTTTTTTTTGTGTGAGATGAATAGAGAGAATAATTGATAAAGTTTTTGTGTCAGATAGGCCTTTGATGCTCTCAGGGTTGCAGGAGAACAGATTGGGGTCTGGTTCTTCGCAGGCCTCATATGCCTGGTGTAGGGCGCGATGGAGCCTGGGGTGACGGGAGAAAACGAACAGCTCATGTTAATGCTCGCAGGCTAATTTGAGAATAATGAGCTGGTGTGCTCAGTTGCGTTTCCCTGACAGGACTTTTTGTTGGTGTTGCATTTGGACTGCCGGCTTGGCTTGTTCAGTACGAAACATGAATAGCGCACGCCTGTCTCCGTCAATAATCTGTTTACTGGGCTAGCAACGGTATCATTTCTCACTTAATTATTGTGAACACGACATTGATATTCCATCTCAGCGTCGTCGTTCCTCCCTACCTTGGTTTGCTATTGGCACTTACCTTTAAAGTACATAACAATGGCTGCCTGCTGGATGAATACAGCTGGTATGTAGGCCAAGTTATTCATGCAGCATTAGCTACATGCAGTGGATATACATGCAAAAGTATTCTTGCCGTTATCTTATGATACACTTGTTTACCTGTATTAACATGTCATATGTAATGTGCACAAGTTGATGCCGCCACTGTTTTTGTTTTGTTTTTGGTTTTTTTAGTTGGCTATAATAACAAGAAATTGACATTAACACTTTCGACATGCTGCCCAATTCCATCCATTATCCAAACCGCTCATCCTGCTCCCAGGGTTGCGGGGATGCTGGAGCCTATCCCAGCAGTCATTGGGTGGCAGGCGGGGAGACACCCTGGACGGGCCGCCGGGCCACCACAGGGCCGTGACACACACATTCACACCTCGGGGCAACGTAGTACAGCCTATTCACCTGACCTACATGTCTTTGGGACTGTGAAGGGAAACCGGAGCACCCGGAGGAAACCCACGCAGACACGGGGAGAACATGCAAACTGCACACAGAGGACGACCCCCAAGGTTGGACTACCCCGGGGCTCGAACCCAGGACCTTCTTGCTGGGAGGCGACCGCGCTAACCACTGCGCCAACCGTGCCGCCCCACACGCTACCCTATCGCCATTTTTATACCCTATAAAAAACACAGCATGTGGCAGACACGGCCTAGGTGTTGTCGCTGGCATGGCACACGTGTTGAGAAGTGAGAGTTGCGGGACGCAGCGTGGGTTTTGCTGGGAAGGCGCCGGGATGGACTCCAGTTCGGCGTGGGCGTCGTAAGGGAAGCACTTCGGAGCACGCGGAGACTCCCAGTGGGGTCGTAGCTGCTCGGGCAGGGAAGGAAAATGTATTGCTCCGTTGGCACCACTTCATCAGTGAGCGGGAAGCTTTATGCCTCGGGGAACCGGATCAATACAGCAGTAAAAACAAAAAAAGCGCAATATCGTCCGATTCACGGGCAGTTAAATGAATAGCCCGCTTATGAGGTTTGCTGACAAAAAACGCAAAAAAAAAGCTGCTTTTGCTGTTTAATCGCTGCATAGCTGTTTGTCGCTCAAGCGTCCTACCATGTAAAATAGGTTTCGAGACAGAAAACCGGTTGATGCCTATCAAAACAGCCGGCGGGCCGCGTGTACTTTGATGTCGGCAGCAGCCGGAGGAGGCGTGGGAATACCCTACGCAGACATGAGGCTGAGCCGCTCCGCGGGGAAAAGCACCAGGTTGGTTAATTGAGCCTCGTTCTATTTATGACATCAGCCTCACCTCCCTGGATTCCCAGAGCAACAACGCAGGAAATCTGGTTGAATTTCCCTCGGGGGGTTGCACAACAGAAAACAAGAAAAGGGGGGATCTTTTCCGTAGCGCAAAGCACCGACAGATATCGTTGTCTTCTCTCTCACACTTTTGGTCAACCTGCGGCCTTGTCGGGGCATCACACCGATATTACAGAGAAAACCCTGCACCCATCACGAGGAGGCCAAGGAAGATTAAGGGGGTGGGGGGGGGGGAATGATGCGGATTCCCAGATCTGACACAGCTGTGTCCTGCCAAGAAGACGAAAAGAGAGCGAGAGTGTGGCGGGGGATCGGAGAAATGAAATAGATGGCGTATGTAGGTCAGCGAAAGAGCACCTACACGGTTCGAGAGCTAATAAAACCACATAGCACACACGTCTTACGCACAGACCTGGCCGTGTAAACCCACTTGTTTGTGTGCGTGGGAAGAGCACGAGTTGGAGCCCGCCTAGGTGGTGGGCCCGTGTTTACCGACCGTTAAAACACAGACGTCATCGTCCGCCTTGGCAACGGCGCAAGTGGCCGATAAGGAGGACAAAAAAAGGGATGCAAAACGCAGACAAGATAACTGAAGCGTGATTAAGGGAAGGATGCGGCAGAAAGACTGGAGGAGAGATGGAAAACACCTGTTCCATCACACGCACTCGGCAGTTGTTCTACCCCCTTCAGACCCCGGTCCCTGTGCTGGACCGTACCGCAGAAAGCCCTGGTTCTGTCTGGAGAGGCAGAACATGGTGTCGCATGGGCTGTTTTGGTATCACGGAGGCGGATCCGATCCATCGACACCCGGGAAGTCCTTTCAGACCAGCCAAAAAAACACTTGCGCCATTTGCATTTGGGGTTAGTTTGGATTAGTTAGTTAATTAATTCATGTAATTAATTAGGTAGAAGCAAAATAAATCAACTTAATGAGGCCGAAAACAACTTCACAAGACAAAAGTAACGTCACTTTCGCAGTAGCCTCGTTGTACAAACACTGTCTGACTAGATAATTCTCCGGATGGAAAGGAAAAAAAAGTTACTTTCAGAGAAATGTTGTGAGGCAGGTTTACTGGAACCGCTAAAAAAAAAGTCTCTTGTTTTTCAGTAACGAAAACAGTGAAAGGATGGACTGAAATAACTACTTCCTGATACATCACATTGCTTGAAACGCAAAACCGCTACTTTGGGCTTATGGCCATACCACCCTGATTTTATGTGTAAAGAGAGACGGATACTGTCTTGTGTAAGCGAAACAAAGTGTAAAACAAATGAAACGATGTGGACATGATAGACAATACATGCAATCAAAAATGTATTTTTTTCCAAAATATGTTTTCATAATAAAAGACGGTAACACTTTAGTATGGGGAACATAAAAAAAACTTAATTACTAGTGAATTAGTAATGATCAGGATGTCACTTTAGTATGGGGAACATATTCTAAGTAACAAAAACTTAATTACTAGTGAATTAGTAATGATCAGGATGTCACTTTAGTATGGGGAACATATTCTAAGTAACAAAAACTTAATTTACAGTAATTTAACACTATGAACACTTGTAGTTTTGTGTGTTGTTATGTAAGAACAGACCAAATTCATTAAGTGTTAGTAAGGGAGAATAACTCTTCTTGTGGTACTACCACCTTATAAAGGCCATACTAAGCAAAGCATATTGAGATGGTGCTACTAATAAGCAATACTTCTGAGGTTATAGAGGGAAAACTCATAGTTCATGGCTTACTGGTTGTATAATAAGGCCATGCAGAATAAGGCATTAATGAGTACGTAATAATGACCGATTAAGAGCCAATATGTTGCTAATTTGCATGCTAATAAGCACCTAATTAATGGTGACGACGTTCCCCATACTAAAGTGTTACCTAAAAAAAAAAAAACCCAATCTGGGAAGCTAAGCAGGATCGGGCCTGGATAGAACTTGGACGGGAGACCGCTTGGTAATACGAATATTTCTATTTGATAACCGTCAGAAAATAAAATATGATCGCTTTGCCTTTAATGTGGAAGCCCAGTTAATTCAGACCAACAACACTGAGCCTCCACGACAAGAATGCCAATGCACAAAAACACCTTTCTTTTCTTTCTACAACTCAGTGATGCTAAGTTAGCTGTAACCTACACAGCAACATGCGGTGACCGGTCTCTGATCTCAACGCGGGGGAGGATAAATGATGATAAATTGTGTCACCAGTCAAGTTTTCCTATGTCCTTGGACTCAGGTATTATGGGCCTGGACAAGAATTAACTTTGGTGACCATTCTGTGAGCGTACAGGTTTGTTTTTTTGTGATTTCCTGGACAGCTGTTTCCAGGGTAGACCTCTCAAGCTTTTTATCTCTACGTCAAGATCACTTAGGCACCTAATCTGCACTAATACTCTGCATTAAGGAGGAGGAGGAGGGTGGGGCGGAGAACAAATCACTCCATTAGCCGTATCCGACGAAAGATGGAATTAAACGTCGATTATAGTGGTGTAGTCAAAGCGACAACTAAATCAACTAAACTGTGATTCGTTGTATTTCTATTATATTTTATTTCATCGTGGCATCTGGTGCGTCGGAGTGATGGTTTCTTGGCCCTACGTATTTTTTCCGGCTAACACAGTACGGTGCGTTCAGTTGCTGTTTTGATGCAGAGGGTTCCTTCCCATGTGAACAAGAGACGTTGTCTTGAATAAACCTAGCTGCGAGGCATGGGCAGAAACAGGGGAATTGGCACAACCCGTTTCCTCTCTCAGTTATTATTTCCATGAGTACACTGTCTGCCTTGCTCTGTGATAGCAAGGACAGAGATCCGAATAGGTGCTTTGGCTGGCTGCGTGGTATTTTGACTGGCACATTGCTAAATGGAAGTGCTCTCTAACCCCCCCCCCCTTCAGCAACTTTCTATGCTAGTTTTTAATTTCTTTTTTTGTGTGTGTGGGGTGTCAAGTTTCCGTTCCGCTTTCAGTTGAGAATAACTAAACTTCCCTTGAGAACCAGATGTGCCAGTGCAGTATGAAATGAAACACATCTGGAGAGCGTGCCAAGAACTTAACACAGGATGTTGCAATTATCATTAACAATAACTTCTTCTTCCTCTTCGTCTTCCTCCTCCTCCACCAGCTGCTCTCGTTAGGGGTCACCACAGCGGATCATCCGCTTCCATCTCTTCCTGTCCTCTGCATCTTCCTCTGTCACACCAGCCACCTGCATGTCCTCCCTCACCACATCCATAAACCTCCTCTTTGGCCTTCCTCGTCTCCTCTTCCCTGGCAGCTCCATATTCAGCATCCTTCTCCCAATATACCCAGCATCTCTCCTCCACACATGTCCAAACCATCTCCACCTTGCCTCTCTTGCTTTGTCTCCAAACCGTCCAACCTGAGCTGCCCCTCTGATAAACTTGTTCCTAATCCTGTCCTTCTTCATCACTCCCAACATTAGCAATAACAAATATATCAACGCTTCAACATCCCAGAGGAATCTTTGTCCTCAAATGTTAGCGTTAAACATTTCTAAACAAGCTTAAAAATATATACTGTTACGGTTGTGTGCGTAGTTTGCTGTGGCATAGCCATTATATCCAATTAATAATTAATTATGTTATCCATATATTATCCAATATATTATATATATACCCTGTGATGGCCTGGCGGCCTGTCCAGGGTGTCTCCCCGCCTGCCGCTCAATGACTGCTGGGATAGGCTCCAGCGTCCCCGCGACCCTCAGAGCAGGATAAGCAGTTAAGACAATGGATGGATGGATATTGTATATATTAAATATATTATCCAATTAATAATAAATTGAGCTGGGTGGCACAGTGGTTAGCGCTGTTGCCTCACAGCAAGAAGGTCCTGGGTTCAAACCCCGGGGTTGTCCAACCTTGGGGGTCGTCCTCTGTGTGGAGTTTGCATGTTCTGCCCGTGTCTGCGTGGGTTTCCTCTGGGTGCTCCGGTTTCCTCCCACAGTCCAAAGACATGTAGGTCAGGTGAATCAGCCTTACTAAATAAATTGTCCCTAGGTGTGTGTGTCTGGGCCCTGTGATGGACTGGTGTCCTGTCCAGGGTGTCTCCCCACCTTCCGCCCAATGACTGCTGGGATGGGTTCCAGCATCCCCTTGACCCTAATTAGGATAAGCGGCTTGGAAAATGGATGGATGGCCATTATATCCCAATTAAAACTTGGGTTATCCTGAGCCCCTTAACATCCGTCTTTCCTCTTTACCGGCGGTGAAATATCTGATGTCATCATAAACCTTGGTGTCTTTACTTCCATTAGAAATCGATCATTGTAGCTGCGGGCAAAGCCTGGCTGTGCAAATAATGTGAAAAGTAAAAATGGTAAAATGTTCTGTCCAGTTTCACATATCGATAAGGAGTAATTGGGGTTTCCAAATGAAAATATATCTTAGCACATGTTTAATTTTATAGCGAGCTACTTGAGGGTAGCTCCTCATTGTCAAATGAGGATAAGACCTGGTGACTCACATGTGATGCTGTTGCCGCCAACAATGAGTGAAGACAAGCCAGGGCCGTCTAACTATCTCAAGTCAGACCATCGGCTAATCAGCTTACCCTGTCTGTCTTAGCGTGTGACCCCAGATGGCTCTGCGTGCACAGATGACAGTTGGTCGAGTCCTCAGACAACACTAAAGCAAGCCTTGATATAGCAACCCCCCTCTAAAAGCGGGGACCACCACCACCACTGCTGATAAGTAGTTGTTGTTGCACACTGCCTAGTACCAACCTCCACCAGTAGTCATGCGTGGGTGGATGCAAGGCTCACAAACATGCAGCTCACGTTTTATCAAGTTTTGTCAGAGGTTTCAGTTTTGGATGTTTGCACTTGGGTGCTGGGCGATATGGAAAATGTTATTACCCTGGACAGTATAGGGAATGTCGATATCTGTTTGCATATGCAAAAATGCCATGTGTGAGAAGCCATCTGAGGTTCATCACATTGATTGTAAGGTATGTTACCATATTATGTTAAAAGGAAAAAAAACTAGTTTACAACAACTCCAGCAAATATTTCAGAATATTAACATCAATTCAGTTAATGGATTCCCGGCATCATTAATTTAGACAACAAAATTGTACATCACAGTGTCTTAATTTCATCCCATTGATAGACGATAAATTATTATTTTTTCCCTCCCCAAGTGTATCCAGCCAATTACCCCACTCTTCCGAGCCGTCCCGGTCGCTGCTCCACCCCCTCTGCCTATCCAGGGAGGGCTGCAGACTACCATATGCCTCCTCCCATACATGTGGAGTCGCCAGCCGCTTCTTTTCACCTGACAGTGGGGAGTTTCACCAGGGGGACGTAGCACGTGTGAGGATCACACTACCCTCCCCCCCGAACAGGCGCCACGACCAACCAGAGGAGGCGCTAGTGCAGCGACCAGGACACATACCCACATCCGGCTTCCCACCCGCAGACACGGCCAATTGTGTCTGTGGGGATGCCCGACCAAGCCGGAGGCGACACGGGGATTCAATCTGGCGATCCTCGTGTTGGTAGGCAACGGAATAGACCACCACGCCACCCGGACGCCCCATAGACAATAAATGATGATATTGAATTAGTGCCTCGCAGTAGTTGCACACCACTCTGGTGGTCGGTCAAGCTGCGAATGAACACAACATTTCATGACAGTGACAATGGGGTATGGGGATGTGTCACTGAGGTCCCTTGAGGTAACTAATCACCATATGAAGACACATACCCCAAGTGGCTCATATGTCCTTAAGACAGATGCCAGTGGCAGAGCAAGGAAGTGGCCACCTGGCAGAGAGCATGGTCAGTAATAGTCGAAATCTGATAGAGAAGAATGTCCGAGTGAGGGGCTGGCAGCAAAAGAGAGGCCGCACGAATGGGGATGAACCTCTCAGCAGATCCATAGTGACGTTACAGTCCGGACAAGTGACTCTACATCCATAAGTTAGCGCATCATTTGTGCCTCGGAAACAGTCGCCGGGCGCACGGCTCAGGTTACGTTCATATGCGTGTGACTTTGAGTGGGCTTGTGTGTGGACCACGGGGCTGTCAGGATGATTCAGCAGTGCCTCGCTCCCAAGGCCCTATCCCTCTCTGCCGCAGACCAACAGCCCCATTCCAGGGGTCTCTCGCACCATTAGTCCCACATGGGCAACAACGTCAGGCCCTGAAAGAGAGGGAGAGAAGCACGGGGGGTCAGAGGGACATGGAGAGAGAGACAGACAGGGAGAGAGAGAGAGACAGAGACAGAGATAGAGAGGGAGAGAAGCGCGGGGGTCAGAGGGACATGGAGAGAGAGACAGACAGAGAGAGAGAGACAGAGATAGAGAGGGAGAGAGAGAAAAGGGCTAGGCAGGCAGCCGGCTGGCTGAGCCACTGGCATGGTGAGCTTGCCCTGAAAAGGGCACATGCCTCCCTGCACAATTATCTGCTGTGCTTAGAAACAGCACCCCCACCCCTCAACTCACACACACACACACACACACACACACACACACACACCCCAGTTTGACCAACAAGACTAAAAATGGAAGGTAATATAGCAAGGCCAAAGTATGCCGGGTCCTAACGAGTGATGATTGTGTTGATATGGGCTAGACCAATAGGAGTGGGTTTGACGTCAACGCGATGTTTAAGTTGCCTTTTTAATCGAGTTTGTGAGAAGTTCTGGATGAGGGAATGGTCGAGAAACGTCTCGAAGGGCTGTCGCTCCGAGCATAGCGCACCAGACAATGTCATCTGATATTGCGCATACAGCATGAGATCATTACTGTAACATGAAATACACGCCCTGGAGATTCTCACATGTCCGTTGCCTCTTTTCTTGGTTTTGCAGGCTACTTCACTGTAATAGCGGTGATCCTGAAGTCAAATGACCAATCCCCATGGACCAACGAATTCGAATGTAAGAGCCAGTGGACAAAAATGTCTTGAGCAAAACCAGAATTTATTGGCGCGGTTTGGACACTGCGTCCATCCCAAATCAGTTTCCCGCCGTAACCTCCCCTCTTCTCTTGACAGCAACCGAATTATCCTGTTTGATCGAGTCCATCTCCACGAACAAGCCCAGAATTGAATGGAAGAAGATACAGAACGGGGAACCCAGTTATGTCTACTTTGACGAGAAGGTCTCAGGTAACGGGGGATAACAGCAGCTCGTTTTTGCACGGGTTTCTGTTTCTGGAATGAGAGTGTGATTGAGCGTACTGGTATGGTGCTAACTGAAATTCCAACATCTTTCTACCCCTGCAGGTGATTTGGAGAGTAGAGCGAGGATCAGGGAACCCGCAACGTTAGTGATAACGAATGCCACGAGGTCCGACACAGCAGACTATCGCTGTGAGGTCACCGCCCCGAACGACCAGAAGTCTTTTGATGAGATTTTGATCAGCCTTGTCGTACGAGGTACTCCCACTCACAGCCGCGCCACTCATATCCTAAGCCTCTGCTAATGAAGCTATGATTGGCCCTTTCAGTTCATATTATATATAGATGCTGGGAGAAGTCACTTTACTCACTAGGAAAAAGATTATGTGCGATCTTGATGGAAATCACGGTTCCACGTTGCCTCAGATGCAAAAATAACCATGAGAATAAACAACAGGTCATTATCATATCATTACATGAGTGGGCCCGCTTGATGTATCACACTTTGGATGCTGTAAGCTGAAACCATGTTGTAGGTCACGCCAACCCTTTGGCATACACACGAGGATGCGTTGTGACCAGACCTGCCCAGCTGCAAAGGCATGTTCTGGGCTATAAGGGGAAACCTCTGAAACTGCATCTGCTCTAAATCGCAGTGCTAAAGAAAGCAAGGGCCCGCGTGTTTTGGTGGCAATGTCTGGCACGGGCCGAAAAACATGTACCCGTCTATCTAGGCGTCCTCGGTATTCATCGGTACCACTGGCCCGTAAGAGGACAAAGAGCTTTTTAACTTTTTTTCTCTTACTTTTCTTTTACGAAGTGATCACATTTTCGAAGTAGCATCGTTGAAAAAAAAAACCCCCAGTATCATTTCTTGACGCTGGGATGCTTACTGAGCACCAAGCTTAACGCGGACATGCTTCTTTAACATAACCGTCTCAGTGAGGATTCAGCTAAGTGACTAACGGCATATGTTATGTGTCATCACAGTAAAGCCAGTGGTGCCAAAATGCAGCGTTCCCAAATCGGTGCCTTTTGGGAAGTCAGCTGAGCTTCACTGTGTGGAGGAGGAGGGCTACCCCAAATCTCAGTACCAGTGGTTCCGAAGCAAGGAGGAGATTCCCGAAGACCCGAAGTCCAGTCCCAAGTTCTTCAACTCCTCATACACGCTCAACTCAGACACGGGAACGCTGGTTAGTAATGTTGGTGTTTGCACGTGCTTGGACAAGGGCATGTTTGAATGGCAAGGGCGGGGCAAGAGGGGGGTAGGGGGATGGTGGCCTGACGCCCAGGGGTGGGTGCAGATATTTTGGGGAGACAGTTGATGGTGCGACAGGGCTTGAGCCATGAGGGGAATCTGCTGTCCTCGTTTGCACATTCCTCAATTCTCTCTTGCTCTCTACTCAGTGGCCCGCCCGGGGCCGCTTTACTGTCAACTATCATGCTGGCCTCTAAGATGTTGGCCATGCAGTCACTGCTGACCCCCTGGCAGTTACTACATACTACAGTATACCAAAATGTCCACGTCTAATTGAAGCCCTGATGCTGCCAGCTCAGCCCCTCAGATTCTGTCCTACAGAAAAATGCCCAAAATAAAGTTCCAGTTAATAATTTCAGCAGCCGATATCATAGCAGTGAAGATATTAAGATATTACAGAGGTGAGTATATTTTTCTCTGTGCTCATAATTTTTTCCATATCCTTTGTGCATATTGTTAACTGTTTTATTGCTCATGTGGCATGTCAGTTGCCATAACTATGATGGGAAAACCCCCAGAAAGTTTGGGTTTAATCATTTTCATGAACAGAATTAAACACACAAAAATGCAAAGATAACAAATTACATCACAGTTGTGTGTTAGAAGTATATGTTTTAGTGTTTCTAAAAACAAAACTTAACTATCATGAAAGTAAAAGAGGGATTTTTATGTAAAGACAATCTTTCTGCAAACCAAAACGCTACACCCACTTGTCCAATTTATTTATTTATTCACTCATTCATTTATAACTTATGTTAAAAAATGTAATATGGCAATGTTATGTATATACTTAAACTGGGAAGCATAAGTAGCCTACAGCTTTGGTTGAAGTCGCATATTTGATAAAGTCACAAAGAAAATCACATTATATTTTATTTGACATTTGGTGACACAAACCAATCTAATCTAATGTAACAGAGTTGGCTATTCAACAATGTCTGAAGTGGCTAAGCATATTTATTTTTCACTTTATTTTTAGGAGGCAGGCTTGGGGGGATGGGGGCAAAAAATATCAGGGGTGCTAATGCTCCACACAATACTGCACCTCCTTACCTTCGCAGTGTGGGGTGATGTATTAATCAAAGTTGGTTTGTTTTGTTGCAGAAGTTCAGTGCGGTCAGAAAAGATGATGCTGGAGAATATTACTGCCGAGCAAAGAACGACGCAGGCCATTCAGAGTGTGGACCCCAAAAGATGGAAGTCTGTAAGTGTCTTTTCCATTGAAAATGAGCTGCTAATGTTAATAATTCATCATTGCAAAACTACTTTTCAAAATGTAAACCTTTCATTACTCATGAAGATAAAATGAAACAATGACTCGAAATTGTTTATTGTAAGATGAGCCAAATTCCAGTGAAGCCGTCCCATTTTATTTTGCTCTGCTTGTCTTTCCACAGATGACCTTAACATTGCAGGGATTGTACTGGGAGTGCTGGTCGTGTTAGTGGTGCTCTTATGTATAACAGTGGGGATCTGCTGTGCATACAAGCGAGGCTACTTTGCCAGCCAAAAACAGACAGGAAACAAGTAAGACATCTGAGAAATGTGCCAGTACAACTTGCCTGATCATTTATTGATTTCTTACCAGTGCTAACTAGACCAAGGCAAATTTATTTGTATAGCACATTTAAGCAACAAAGCAATTCAAATTGCTTTATATAAAGCATAAAAGGTATTAAGACAAAATGTAAAAGCAACATAAAGCAATACAATTACATTTAAAAGCAAATAAAAAGATAAGACTAAAAGTTACTGTGCAGTGTAAGATGATAATCAAAAGCTTCAAATTTGATTTAATAAAAGGCAGCAGCAAACAGGAAGGTCTTCAGCCTTGATTTAAAAGAACTGAGAGTTGTAGCAGATCTGCAGTTTTATGGGAGTTTGTTCCAGATATGTGGTGCATAAAATCTGAAAGCTGCCTCTCCATGTTTAGTTTTGACTTTGGGGACAGAAAGCAGACCTGTCCCAGATGATCTGAGCAGTCTGGATGGTTCATAGCATAGCCCAAGATCAGGAATATATTTTGGCCTTAAACTATTCAGTGCTTTACAAACCAAAAGCAGTATTTTAAAATCAATTCTTTGATGGACAGGAAGCCAGTGTAAAGACCTCAGAACTGGAGCAATGCGATCTGCTTTTTTTGGTCTTAGTAAGGACCCGAGCAGCAGGGTTCTGAATCAGCTGCAGCTGTTTGATCGATTTATTTAGAGACCTGTAAAGACCCCGTTACAGTAGTCGAGTTGACTAAAAATAAACGCATGGACAAGTTTTCCTAAATCCTGCTGAGACATAAATCCTTTAATTCTTGATATATTCTTCAGGTGATAGGCTAACTTTGTAATTATCTTAATGTGGCTATCTAAATTCAGGTCTGAGGCCATGACTACACCAAGATTTCTGGCTTGGTTTATTAACATTATCAATTGTAGCGGAGCGCTGACTTTTATTCTTTCTTTCTTGGCTCCAAAGACAATTACTTTAGTTTTATCTTTGTTTAACTGAATAAATTTCTGAGACATCCAATTGCTTGTATGGGATTATAGTCCCCTGGTGACATGGTTATGTAAATCTGTGTGTCGTCTGTATAATTATGGTAGCATATTTTGTTGTTTTCCATAATCGGAACAAGTGGGAACATAGATGTTAAACATAAGCGGCCCCAGAATGGAGCCTTGGGGAACTCCATAGGTCTTTTTTTTTTCTCACTCAGATTTGTAATTACCTATAAACACAAAGTAGTCCTTGTCCTTTAAGTAGGATTCAAGCCAGTTTAGTGCTGTGCCAGAAAGTCCCACCCAGTTTTCCAGTTGGTCTATTAATATGTCGTGGTTGACTGTGTCAAATGCAGCACTGAGATCCAGTAATACCAAGACTGAGATTCTGCCACTGTCTGTTTAAGCGGATGTCATTAAAAACCTTAACAAGAGCAGTCTGAGCGCTGTAGTGTGGTCGGAATCCTAACTGGAAGACATCAAAACAGTTGTTTAGTGCCAAGAAGTTGTTCATCTGCTGGAAAACGGCTTTTTCAATGATTTTACTTAGAAACAGGAGGTTTGATACAGGCCTGTAATTGTTAATTAGTGAAGTGTCTACATTATTCTTTTTTAAGAGTAGCTTGATGACTGCAGATTTCAGGCCTGTGGCAAGAAACCTTAGAGAAGACACATGTTGAAAAGTTGTAGACTATCTGAGGCCGTGCAATTAGAAAAATTTTTGAAGAAAGCCATTTGGCAGAATATCAAGGCAGCTGGAGGAGGATTTCAGATGTTGTATAATGGCCTCCCAAGTTTTTATGGTTGATGGGATCAAATTGTGTCATGCTATATAAATCGATTTTAGATGGACACAGGGACAACACATACCCTGTACCTAGTATGGAGGCACTGACTGCCTGTTTAATATTCTGAATTTTGTCATTGAAGGAGACAAATTCATTGTAGGCCCTGGTAGATAAAGATTCAGAGGCTACTACCACAGGAGGGTTTGTTAGCCTGTCGACAGTAGCAAACAAGGCGCATACATTATTGTTGTTTTTGGCAACGATATCAGAGAAGTAGGACCGCCTTGCAGTTCTGTTCCAAATTATAAATGTGCAGTCTCTTTTTATAGTTGTCATAATGAACAGTAAAATTTGTTTTTCACCATCTGCATTCAGCTTTACGACACTCTCTGTTCCTATTCTGACCAGCGTGGCACATCTCCATGGAGACATTTTCTTACCAGAAACCACCTTCACCTTAGTATGTGTAATGACATCGACAACATTCGTAATTTTAGAATTGAAATTACCTACAAGCTCATTGACTGAGACCCAAGAGAGGGCGGGTGTGGGAGAGAAAGCCTGAATAAATATTTCACTGATGCTTTCAGTGATATGCAGTTTTGTGATTACCTGTTGGGACATTTGTGTGCATGGAGATAGTACTCTCACAGAAAACACAGTACTGATCGGAGAGAGCAACATCAGTCACCACAACCTTAGAAATGTTCAGACCCTTGGAGATAATTAAGTCCAGAGTGTGCCCCTTGTTGTTTTTGTTCTCCATCATGTGCGGAGTCAGTCCATAGTTATCAAGAACACAACACAGTTCTTTAGTTCAGCTGTCGTGGGGGTTGTCAACATGGATGTTTAAATCACCAACAATAACTACACCGTCAAAGTCAATACAGATTATAGACAGCAGTTCAGTTAAGTCATCAAAAAAGTTTGCATTGTATTTAGGTGGCCTATAGATATTTAGAAATATAACTCAAGAGAAATTCAACTGAAGAGCCACTTTCAAAAGAAGCAAAATTTCCATAAGATGTCTTCTTGCACTGAAGTGAATCATTAAACAAAATGGCAATTCTGCCTCCTTATGCGTTCTGGTTTCGCTCACAAAACTGAGGTTGGTGGGGCTTGATTCGATAAGAACTGTTTCACTTTTGTCTTGGTCTAACCAAGTTTCAGTTAAAAACGTACAATTGAGATTGTGCTTGATGATGAAATCATTGATTAAACAGGTTTTACTGCCAAGGACCTGATGTTTAGTAATGCTAAATGTAAACCCAGCAGCCAAAAAATCCTCACTCGTGTCTCTGTGTTCCAGTTACAAAGTCCCAGCTAAAGGAGATGGTGTGGATTATGTCAGGACAGAAGATGAGGTAAGTAAATAGAAACACTGAGCAAAAATTATTGTTAAGTCTAAAAAAAACCCATAAATGCATGTATTAGAGGGGATTGCAGCTTAATTTAAAGTTTGTGTTCTTCCTAGTTACACAAATGACATGTTAAAAAGGGCAAATCTCTTCCAAAGCCAGAAACCAGACAATTTAATCTCAAACCTGTGTCGTCAAGATGTAAAATTGGAAAGCTGCTTCATAGAGAGGGACAAAGGGGGATTTTGTATGCTTACAACTTGTTTTATGAAATGCACTAGTAACCCCAGAATCCCAGAGAGCTCTCACCTAAGCTTTTATTATGCAACTTCTTGCATGGAGTTGTGAGACCTTTTATAGCTTGAAGGCACCACAGGTTTGAACTTTAGTCCTCTATCTTTAGGCTTGGGGAGAGGTTTTGCTCACAACACTGGGAAGGACTCTTCCTTTTAAGTGTGTGGCATAGCGGGGTAGTAACTTCATATCTATGCGATATCCCAAACCACTAATTTGAGTGTCATTATCAAAAACTATCATGAATGCATGTCACTGGGATTTAGAACAAAGGCGCCTGATGCTTTTCACTGTGACCATCTAAAATAACAGAGCTTCAGAAAGAGATGTCTGGAATGTGTGGTTGCCCTTAATACTGCTGTTTTCCCTCATGATATTCTATTGTTCTCTGCAGGGTGACTTCAGACACAAATCATCATTTGTCATCTAAAAAGGGAGAGGAACATTTTTCCAAGGAGCGAAGAGCATGACATGTTGGACTGCAAGCTGTTTGTTTCCAGTGAGCTGCCACAGTTCGTGCCTTGAGCTCTTGGCATGACTGTAATGAAACATCTCAAGTTTGCCAAAGGTTGAAAGTTTTCACAGAACAGCAGTATGTATAGCTATTTCATAGATGGGTACAGAAATACATTTGTTGACCTTATCACCACTAACTGACTTTCTTCGTTAAATTATGGCGTTCTTACTTTACAGTAATTGCATGTATTCGAAAGTTAAAACACTACATTTACGTGACACGTTCCACCAGGTGAAAAAAAGGATGTCTCACTGTTTTCAACTCAATCTGGAGTCAGTCTGTCCTGACAGATTTCTACTGTAAACGTTTCGCTTCAAACCCTTTGTCATTTGTAAAACATTTCTTTTCTACTGTTGAAATTTGTCAGACTATTTTTGATGGAATATATTTTAAAAATGCCTATAGATAAAAGGTTTACTTTTTTAAATATTTGTAAAATACTAACATGTTTTTTATTTGGTTTGTGGATAAGAATATTTAACACATTAACAACTTCGCATCAAGCCGTGAGCATTTGCAACCTCGCAAACGACAACGGAAAGGCTAGACAAATTCTAAAAATGGCACGCGTCAGCGCATCAAGGTCCGGTTCTTGATCAGCCGTCTTACGTATTTTATTTCTCTGCTGGGATTATCCACTTTATGTCGCAAGAGAGATCCGTGTCAATGTTTGTAGATAGTCTTAGTGAAAGAATTTGAAGAGTGCCAGTCAAATGCTGTGAAACACTGTACACAATCAGTGCTGCGTTTTCTTGATTTTAAGTGTCCTTCTATGCTTGCTGTTAATCTTGTATATATTGAATATACTGTCGAGTTTGGGTTTTTTTTCTTTCTTTTTTTTTTTGCTGTCCTAAGTACGTTCAGTATTACATTATAATAATACAGGGTTTGTTAGTTAACCCTCTAGACCCCAACAGACATGTACAAACACACCCACAGCATACTGGAATGTTGCCTGGATCTCTGCAGGTTATTTTTGCGCAACTATGTTTCAGTCAAGCTCAGCCCCAAAAAAATCGAGGGGCGGCGACACGTTTTGACGCCATAACCGTCTCTGCATCGGGAATCTCACATTTTTTTGAGGACTGCTTGTGTCGTGCTCCAAAAATGCACGTTCCGTTTTGCAGGAACTTGCCATTTGCGGAAGCCTACGAGTGTTAAGTGATATACAATACGGCAATTCCTGGCTGCTATGGGGTCTAAAGCGGTGAACAAGTGTACTGATTGTATATAGATTTGTGGTACAGATTCTTGTTTTTTTGTTTTTTTCCTTCCTCTCGGAAATACGCAAGGTGTTGACAATGTGAAACTTCCTGTTCGAGGCAATATGAAACTCTTTCCATTTGCAAGGCTTAAAAGATCAGGCGTCATTTTCCAGGAATTCCATTCAAAATGCCTGAACACGAGCTCCACAACAGCCCGGTGGCACGAGCCCGGAACCCTGATTCGGGGGTTCCGGCCCCCCCCCCTGGACTCCACGACGTGTCTTTTTTTTTTTTTACTCTGAAACGTCACAACGCGGACCCACAAGTCCCGTTTCCAAACGCGTCGCTCGGCTGAGGATAACCTCCCGGTTCTCGGTGCTAAAACTCGGCGGAGGCAATTAAGAGAGTTAAACCTCCCCGCCCCCCCTCCGTCGCGGAAACGACCCGGAGTCTTCAGGGCGGCCCTTCCGGTTGGGCCGATGACGTCAGGAGCGGTGCGCTCGTAAACGCCGTCGTACCAGCAACGCGTGCCGTTATAGGAACGGCTGAGCCGCGGTCGCCAAAGAAAACTCCCGTCTCCATCGGTTAAAAACCAGCTCGGTCTTTCATGAGGACACGATTCACCCGTCCGGCCGGACCTCGTATATGGGCATCCGTTTACGGCGCTTTAAAAAGCGCCCTCCGTGGTGCAACGTGATTGGCTATAGCGCCAGTTCGTTTCACTACGGATAAGGATGGAGGGAGGGAGGAGGAGGCGTCATTTCCGGCCTCGTTTGTTAGCGACCGTTCTTGTAGCCGTTGGAGCCGCTATGCCCCTTTTTCCACTACACGGTACCGGCCCGGCTCGACTCGCCCTTGTTTCGTTTTCCATCAGTGGAAAACACCGGCATTTTTGGTAACTTCCCACTTTTCCGGTACCGCCTTTGTCGAGCTTCCAAAAAAACCGGAGCGGGTACCAAAACCAATGCAGGCCTCTGATTGGCCAGAGAAACGCGTCACGGCTTCTTTTTGCGTCACTGCGTCGTCAATGCGGGCATTGGAGACCGCCCGGCATGGCGCCCGGGTAGCGTAGCGGTCTATTCCGTCGCCTACCAACGCGGGATCGCCGGGTCGAATCCCTGTGTTACCTCCGGCTTGGTCGGGCGTCCCTACAAACACAATTGGCCGTGTCTGCGGGGTGGGAAGTCGGATGTGGGTATGTGTCCTGGTCGCTGCACTGGCGCCTCCGCTGGTCGGTCGGGGCGCCCCCGGATCGGCGGAGAGGAGGTGGAGCAGCGAACGGGCCGGCTCAAGAGGAGCTGGGTAATTGGCCGAATACAAAGTGGGGGGAAAATTGGAAAAAAGGGGGAAAAAAAGATACCGCCCGGCATTTTTAAACACAGAAGCGGAGTTACCGCAAAAGTACTGTAACGTGCCTGGATAAGACGACACGCTGGCCGCTGGCTGGCGGATCTGACCCTTTAGTCGAGCGGTTAGCGATGTCTCCTGCGGTGCGGGCGATGCGAGTTCGCTTCCCGGCCGCGGCCCAGCTCCTGTGGTTGCGTGGTCCCCCGAATTCGCTGCAGTACATTTTTGAAATTGGAAAAAAAAAGAAAATCCACGCCGTGGTCCGTCGAGGAGGTACGGTAATAGAAAACGAGCCGAGTCGAGTCCAGTCGAGTTGAGCCGGTACCATGTAGTGGAAAAGGGGCAAAAGTCCCCCAGACGTTGGTAGGCGCGGGTCTCCGATTCTATGGGATTGCAGACTATGTCACGCGTAATTACCAGCGACACGAATAGCAAATGAACGCTTAAAGGGATGAAGTGAACCTTTATATTTGGGCTGAAAACATGCTGTCGTGGACCCAGCACGGCAGAACTGGATGCCCTCACGATAGGTGTTGAGTGTATCGCTTTTAGAAACACACCCAGACAAAACGCCTCGTCTACACGTACGCGGGTATTTTTGAAAACGTAGCTTTTTCTACGCGTTTTGGCATTTCGTCCACACACAAACTGCGTTTTAGGTCCCTGAAAACGGACTGTTTGGAAAACTCCTTCCAGGGTGTAGATTTTTGCAGAAACTCCTATTTTCAGCGTAGACGGCGAAAACGGGAGTTTTTGACTCGCTGTTAGTTTTTCTTTTCTTGTTTAGGCTTCCGATTGGTCAGCGTGGCTTTAGGGTAATATCGCCCCCTGTTGGTCTGGCATGCTCTTGCCAGCGCATGTGTTGTGTAGCATGTTTTAGCGTCTCATTTGAACAGATTTTCGTTTTTAAACAGTGCTCACGTGGACGAGATTTTTTTTTTAAGAACGGAGGAGGGAAATCCCCGTTTTCAAAAATACCCCTGTACGTGTGGACTAATTGCTTACGTAATATGGGGGCAACAAAGAAACGGAGACCCACGTGACGTAGGCGACACGCGTTGGGCCCCAGCATGTTAGATCAATGCGATATGAGCGGACTAGAAAGGTTAGCCAACTAAGCTCCCTGGGTAGACTTGTGAGGAGCAGGGGCGAGGTGTTCCATTACAACACTGCCACCTTCAGTCTGACCCACACCACCATCACTATTGTAAACTACTAATAAGACACATTAGTCCCTAGCTTGTGGCGCAGCACACCCCGTATCGAATCCCGCACCGGGCAAGAAAATAACCGCTTACATTGGTGGCAGCGGTGGGATCCGGAAGTGTGCAGATCCTCAGAAGTCTCTTCGGAGCGCGGGAATACACAGCTAACGGGTCTGACCCTTTAGCCGAGCGGTTAGTGACGTCACCTTGTGGTGCAGTACGCCCCGTATCGAATCCCGCAACGGGCAAGAAAATAACCGGTTACACTACATCTACGCTCCCTTTTCGATCCTTTTCCTAAATGTGAGTAGGCAAAAGATGGGCGAAAAACAAGTGGTTGCTTAATCTTTTAAGTCGGTGAGATTCAGGCGACATAGCCGATATTCAGTAAGTGAGCGTGCCGTGCTCGTGTTCAGGTGTTGTGAATGTACCGGTGTATTTGCATTGTAATGTAAAATGTTGCAGCGATCAGCCATGGTAGAGACGATCTGCCCAGTGTTTTTTATGCATAGGAAGTTATCAACACTGCTCTGTCCTTTACCCAAGGTACCACATTGCATTAAGGGAGCCATGAGAGATATTCCATAATGCATGTGTGTTATAACACATGAGTGTATTATCAACACAAAGCTCACATAGTAATACATTGAATGAGAAGAAACTGCAAAACACTTTTGAAATTACTTCCCAGTTCAGAGATGCTGATGGTTTCCACGTGTACAAATGTCATTCCTCTTAAGTGCCTTCTGCCTTTAAAATCTGCTTTTCAACAACTATAACATTTTCAAACGTACATACATCTCCGTGTAACTCTTCGGGGAGAATGCACCAAATTGCTGGCTTGCATATTTTTGCGTTCGCCAAACTGCGACTATGGCGTTTGAGAGGAATGATGACACCACAAATAGTTGAGCAAAGAGTATTGCAACACTTCCCCTAGGTACATATCTGAAAATTTGTAAATAGATTTTGTTATAGATTTGAAGGTGTAGTTATGTTTTTATTTCCATTAAAGTAATAAAAAAATAGAAATATATATTAGTGCCTAAATATAGTGCAAAATTATTTTTGGTAATCTGTCATAGCGCTGGTAGGCAAAAGACACCACGTGACACCACTTCACATGAAGTCTGGCTCGTAAACACATTTGCAGGCACACGTTTCCTTCGCGGATCCCAAAGCTTTTTGTTTTCGACGCAAAATGCCGAGGAGACTTTTATTTTGAAAATCTGCTTGGGGTGGGGGGGAGGTTATTCTCAATCACGTGACTTTTTCATTGACGACGAACAGCTCCGCCATGTCGGAGGACAGACAGACCTTAGCAACCACTGCTTACGCTGAATAACCCATTAGAAATACTGACATGGCGTGGGGTTATTCCCGTATTACGTCACGTGTCACGTGACGGCAACCCATCCGCCATGTTGGAGGACAACGGCTCCGGCCCACCGGATGCTGTGTTGCCGTCCCTGTTCGAGAAACGTGTCCTAAACAGTCCAGAGTGGACACAGGGTGTGTCAAGGTCTGATTCGCGCACAGAGGGGCTATCGTGGGTCCATATTTTACAACGGTGATTTTCTGCGCCGTTTCCGTAGCTCAGGCCAGAACTTGGTAACCATTTCTTTTGCAAACTGTTTTTCGAAGAGTGGATCACAACTGCCGGGTTGTATTTTGTTGCGTAGTCGGTTCATTCATTGTTCATGCATTGCAATACCACCACGCCACCAGAGGGCGCAGTAGTAGATTGTTGCTGAGTGTAGCACGGTGGCTGAGGGCGACGAAGAAGTGAGATTAAAAAGAAAGGAGTTGAAAACGTACGGCGCTCGTCTCTTGCCTCGTTATTATTTTACAGCGATGCTAATGTGATAAAGTCTAGCATAGGACATATTTCCGTACGTTTTTCGCTTAAAATCTGGTTCTTGTAAACGCAGATCGACAGCGAGAGCTCCAGCGTAACCAGCGGTCGCTAAGGTCCTGGCTGTCCAACATGGCGGCGCTGCTCGCTGTCGGCGGAGAAAGTCACGTGGTTGGGAATGACCCGTATGTAAGGGAAACCGACTGCCTGATTGGTCGGCGTTGATCCCTTGCTAGTCAAGTAGCTGCACCATTAAGTTATTGCTCGGGTGTTATTGGGTGTGTTCATTACCAACGAGGCTGGCTAACAAATCTAAGTGAACTGACGAGCGGGAATTCGTGCACAGTTGCGTTGCCTGCGTTTGGCCCCCACGAATACCGCCTGTTACCCCCCTGCCAGGGGCAGCAAGGCGGAGGTGGGAGAGATTATATTGACATTTCCACTGTTCTGCCCTTGCAGTGTAAACATAAATAAACAATGAGAGACAGGTTGCAGTATGTATTCTACGCTGGGGGGGGGGGGGGGAGGAGGGGGCAGCTATGCCAAATACCAACTGCCAAACACACCGATGTCCTCTTAACTCCAAGATGGCAAAATTTCAGTGGCTCTAGCGTCGAC
Organism: Lampris incognitus; assembly: GCF_029633865.1. Classification (NCBI taxonomy): domain Eukaryota; kingdom Metazoa; phylum Chordata; class Actinopteri; order Lampriformes; family Lampridae; genus Lampris; species Lampris incognitus. Next base: position 9,323,742 of record NC_079218.1, read on the forward strand.
AGTCTGCTTTCTTTGGCGGGGGAGATTGGTGTGAAGTCATGTAAGAGGTGCGCAGTCTTGAGAACACGATGTTCTGAACCAAACCCACTTTCGGTAGAATGTCTATCTGGTGGGGCCTGGTGTTTTTTGTTAATTCTTGAACCATTCTGTTTGTGATTAATAAAACTCACTTCTAATATTACAGAAGAAATTTGCCGATTGCTGTTTGTGTGTGTGTGTGTGTTGGGGGGGGTGCCAGTGGTGGTGGGGAGAGGGGAGGGGTGCATTCTGAACTGACAGATTTATCTTGGGGTCTTGGGGGGGGGGTCATTTTTTTCATTTCATCATTTCATACTTCATACACGCCAAGACTGAGTCACGGAAGCCTGTCTTGACGGACCCGGTGCCGTAATCCATCACCGGGAGTTACGCTCTGCCTTTTCACTCTGCCGCTGACCTCAGGCTTGGACTCAGCAGGAAATCTATTTTGTTAGAATGATTGTATTTATTTAGACGTGAGTTTAATCATTCCCAGACAGCATCTGGATGTGGGCCACTTCAGGCAATGATGCGGCACTGCTGGCCTTCTTCTGGTCCTGACAGAACGGATGTGAGCCTGAAGTGGCCCACATGTATCATAGCAAATATGGCCCAAATACGCCAAATCACATGTGGGCCTTTTTTGGCAAAGATGCGGTGCTCTGGGCAACATGTGATCTGGATGTGACCCTGAAGTGGCCCCGTGTGGTAAATGGTGAATATGGCCCAAATATCACAAAACAAATATGGGCCACCTTTGGCAAATATGTGGCACATGCGGCATTGCTGTGGCTTGGTTCTGGCCCAGATCTGGCAAACAGGAGCGGACTGCCCAAGAGCCATCATTCCACGTGGTATGTGGGCCGGATGAAAGTGTCGGCTGTGGGACGGGTCCGGGCCACAGCAATTTTGCTGTCTGGGATCTGGTTTGGGATTAGAAAAACAGGAAATATGTCTTAAGCAAAAGATCAGACTCGTTCATCATCATTAAATTAGGAGGTTCAGGTCTTAAGATCAGCAAGGCTTGTGATCACCAAGGCTTGTGGCTTGGTGAGATCACCAAGGCTTGTGGCTTGTTGTTGGAAAAGACACACTTTTATTATTTGTCACTGTACACACATACAACGACATTCATTCTCTGCATCTAACCCGTCCTACGCTGGGAGCAGTGTGCAGCCGCAGTGCAGCGCCCGGGGGAGCAACTCCGGTTCTTATTTCCGTTGCCTTGCTCAGGGGCACAGGCAGGAGTATTAACCCTAACACGTCTTTTCAATGGTGGGGGGGAAACCAGAGGAAACCCACCGCAGACACGGGGGAGAGCATGCAAACTCCCACACAGAAAGGACCAGGGGACGGCCCGGGGGTTCGAACCCAGGACCTTCTCGCTGTGAGGCAGCAGCGCTAAACCGCCGGGCCACCGTGCCGCCTGTACTATAAAACTGTCGCTATAAAAGTCAGCCCCTCTGAAGGTTATGTGTGTGGCAGAAGGGTAATAAATGCTACCGAGGCCTCGGCATGTTATACGAGTACGCAGGGGCCGAAAATCTGATATCAACTTTGGAGGAGACAATTACGTAACATTTTCTCAAGCGCAATTCCTGAGGGGGGCACCAAAAGTAGGGCTGTAAGCAGGGAATGAAATATTGGGGAGGGGGGGTATGTCATATTTTTCCTGAGATTTCCGCCTATGCGAGCACGCTCTTAACGGGGATTAACCAGCTCCTGGATGGCAGCCTCTCGACATGCCTTCCTCTACTATTCTGTAGAGCAGTGGTTCTCAACCTTTTTGGGGTCCTGGACCCCCTGCGTATTTTTGATCTACCCTGAGGACCCCTCCACCTGATCTTGGGGGAGGGGGGTTGCAATTTGATAGAAACAGTAGAAACTGCATTTTAAATTGCATTATAGCATTTATTCACTCTTTGGGGCAAAAATAAGAGCTTTCAGTTGTAACTTTGATATAGTTAACAAAACAGAATTCTTATGCAGTAACTTTCAGATATATGTAACAAAACAGAATATGTATTCAGTAACTTTCAGATATATGTAACAACACAGAATATGTATTCAGTAACTTTCAGATATATGTAACAAAACAGAATATGTATTCAGTAACTTTCAGATATATGTAACAAAACAGAATATGTATTCAGTAACTTTCAGATATATGTAACAAAACAGAATATGTATTCAGTAACTTTCAGATATATGTAACAACACAGAATATGTATTCAGTAACTTTCAGATATATGTAACAAAACAGAATATGTATTCAGTAACTTTCAGATATATGTGACAAAACAGAATATGTATTCAGTAACTTTCAGATATATGTAACAAAACAGAATATGTATTCAGTAACTTTCAGATATATGTAACAAAACAGAATATGTATGCAGTAACTTTCAGATATATGTAACAACAGAATTGTTATGCAGTAACTTTTAACAATGCAAACGGGAGCGAGATCTCTTATTAAAATACAATAAATTACACTTGTGAAACAGATGTAATTAGAGAAAAAAGTCCTGTTCCCCTTTATAGTTTAGGTAGATAAAGGTCTCAGTCACATTTGAGTAAAATAATCCTATTTCTATAAATGTCATAGGATCTTTTTTTTAAAGATATTTTATTTTCACGGACCCCTTGCAATTACACCACGGACCACTAGGGGTCCGCGGACCCCCGGTTGAGAAACACTGCTGTAGAGTAATAGAGCGCCTCGAAAAATGTTACTTTGTTGCGTTCATGATACCCCCCCTACCCAGGTGACCTACGCCAGCGTAGTGAGATCATTGGCGGTCTCGCGTGATGCCTGCACGACCGCAACAATGTATCGCGTAGCATCCATCTCAGACTCGCGTCCGCCTTCACCAGACACTTCCACGGTCGCGAGAGCAAGCGGATGCGGCCCCGTTTATTAATAAACTTGTATTTCTCATCCGGTCTCCTGCGCGCTCCCGTCAAGGTTGCGTGGCTTTCAGCACAGCGTGCGGGTTTTAGGACGCCCCCCCCCCCTCGACTTTTCAACGCGCCGCCATAAAAGTGCCGCCACGGAACCCACGTGTTGCGCTGACAAGCCACGGAAATAGCCGTCGCTCCAAAGCCGGCGCATGAACGTGTCGACACCGACACGCGCTTTTAACACAGCGCGTGTCGGTGTTTACATCTTACCCCCCCTCCCCCTCCCCCATCAATCATGCAGACTCCGTCCGTCGCGTGTTCTGCATTGTAGTGCAACACAACGCGCGCGCCGGGAGGACGCATAGGAGCATACATGGCGGTATAAACACAACAGATGTGGCGCGTGAGCCAGCATAAAGTGGCCAATGGGCAAAAGCGAGGCCCCAAAAAGGGAAGCGGTTTCTTTCTTCTTTCTTTTTTTTTAAACTTTTTTTTTATCAATTGATGTTCATCCGGTGCAATTATGCGGTACAGTCGCGCGCTCCAATACGCAGCACACACCCGTAGAGGTCCTACGAGGCAGTCCATGGATTTCAGCATCCTCTCAACGTCCACACGTGGTTCCCATTCTCCAAAAAAAAAAAAGAAAAAAGGAAACAGGGAGGAGTGGTGGGATTTGTCCATGAGCAACATGAGCAACAGGTAAATAAATACACAGTACATAAGAAAGAAAGGACATAGTGTTCACATTAAATGAGGAGGACAGAGATCCAGAGGAACTTGGTCACTACCTCTTATTTCACATCAGCTGAGGGACTGGGAGATCATTGGGGACCACTTAGTCAAAACCATGTCTGTTTTTCATTGTGCCCTCGCGGCTGTGTTTTCCGTGTAATAACCCCTCCTGAACCTCCTCCCTCCGTTGTGCCAGCGTGGAGGCCGTGGCCTCAGCCAGGAGACTGGGATCCTCTTCTTGGCGGTCAGAAGGAGGAGGACTCCCGAAAGCGAGGTCTGCTTGTTGTCTTCTGCGTCTTCTGGTGACGTGCCTGATAAATAGCAAGGTGGCTGTAAGGGCAATATTCCCCGATAGATTTGGACGGTCCCAAAATGTGTGCGTATGGTCTCGGGCCGCAGCCCCTCCAAAGAACTCATCTCCGCCCTCCGTTCAGACTCCTCCCAAACGGGGGCTGCTGGTCACTTCATGCCCCTTTCTTGCACGATCGTTCCCGGTTTCTATCCGATATGGTGGCTCCAATCCCCATGTTCCCTTCGTATCCACACTGCCGTCCGTCAAGGCCCGGGAGGCCGTTCCTGAGTGTTTGAGAACGTCCACTTTATATTCGTGTCCCGTCCCGTTTACGAGATATCAGCATGCTTGTACCTCCGTGAACAGACACGTGTTTGTGTAGGTGCAGGTGGTGCACGCTGCTGCTGGGGAACTGATAGAGATGGGTCTGTGGGAGCAGACTTGGGAGGAGTGTGCCAGCTGCAGCTGGGGCCAGGCGGGCCCCCCGACAGAAGGCCGGAGAGGACGGAGGTAAAGCGGAGGGAATCATATTTGACACGGCGATGGAGCCCATTTGGACGATGTGAGCGGCAGGGTGTGATGCGCCGACACTTTGGCGGATGACTGAGAAAGGAAATAGC